>NC_050198.1:81681346-81981346 GCF_004126475.2 Phyllostomus discolor | reverse complement strand
TGTAGAAGCCAAAGAACATATGTATATGACCCATGGACATGAACTAAGAGGGGTGGAATGCAAGTGGGAGGGTGTGTTCAGGGTGGAAAGGAATAAGGAGGGGGGAGATGTGGGACAACTGTAATAGCATAATCAATAAAATATATTCTAAGAAAATAAATAATTCTATAGGCAAATGTTGAAACTTATTTTCCTGAACAGATTGAAAGTGTTTTCAAACATAAAATATACTTCATGCACAATATACAGTTGATCCTTAAACAACAATGGATTTGAACTGCATAGGTCCATTTACATGCAGATTTTTTAAACTAAATATACACTCAGCCCTCTGTATCCATGGAATCAAACAAGGGCTGATGCAAAACAGTATTTTCCATCCACAGTTGTGAATCTTCAGATATGGATGGCTGACTGTACGTATTCTGTATGCATTGTTCTATATCATTTTTTAAAATTTTTTAAAAAATATTTTTATTTATTTTTAAACAGAGGGAGAGGAAGGAAAAAAAAGAGGGAGAGAAACATCAGTGTGTGGTTGCCTCTCGAATTCTCCCTACTGGGGACCTGACCTGGTCCGCAGCCCAGGCATGTGCCCTGATTGGAAATCAAACCAGCTACCCTTTGATTCTCAGGCATGGGCTCAACCCACTGAGCCACACCAGCCAGGGCTGTTCTACAACATTTTATATATACAACTTTAGCATCAGAGGATTTAGGCATCTGAAATTACCCACAAATGCCAAGGGATGCTTGATTTTTTTTTCAGAAGTCAACAGTTATACTCTTATTTTTGATTGCACAGGATTATGTGCTCCTAACACCCATGTTGTTCAAGGGTCAACTGTATATTTTGTGTGCATATATATACACACTCCCTCAATTTTCTCCAACAAAAATCTTAATCTACCACCCAGAATTATGGAAAATAGGTCACAAGAGTCATTAAGTCTCCTGGAAAACAGACAGCTATTACATAAGAGATATGAGGTATAAGGTTACCATATTGGAAGTCTTACACCCAAATTGTATTCCCTAATGGGATAGCAAGTCTTCTCGGGACTGAAGGAATTTATTTTAATGATAATTAAACATCTATTAAAATTTAGAGGTGTATTTCTGAATATGCTTTTGAGCTTCCTCATTGGTAGCAAATCTTTGATTCTGAGGGATAATTTTGTTTTTATTGCTTATGTGTTCGTTTTAGAAACTGAAAAGTTATTTAGGTCCAAGGCTGGTAAATGAGATGGGTAATCAAGTTTGTTCACATTGTCTGGTGTTGGAAAACTCAAGTAGGCCCTATTTGCTTCTATTATTTTCAATTCTAATCCTTTATTAGAACTAAACTCTGAGCTCTCCTATATGGTACCTGTTATCAAATGGTAATTTATTAATCTGGCAGGTACAGAGAATAATTTAGGGAACAGAAGCTGGAATCAGAGGAACCACTTAGGGAGTGGCCTGATATTTTCTTAATAATTCAGAAGTAATTTCCACCCCACTCCAGGAATTTATATATGTAAACACAAGTTGGCTTCCAAAGTCATGACTGTGAATGGGTATTTTTGATGTAACAGCAGCCTAGGGTTATTAAGTCCAAGACTTTTTGAGGATGGGGTAAGGGTGAGGAATAGGGGTTCTAAACAATAAAAAATGGAGAGATGTATCAAAATTGGTAAAAAAAAGTCTTAAAAATGTCTATCTTTGGGGGGAATAGTGCCACTTACTAGAATTTAGGACACTGGCATTTTATTTTACTTTAGTCAAACTGCATTTTCACAACTATAAGCACAAACAGATTTCAAGTCCTTAATAATTTGCAGATGGCATTTGTTGAGCTTTCAAAGCTACCTGGATCAAAGAAAATAGATGGAATACCCATCACTGAGATACTGGAAACTGTAGAATTAAACACGAAGTTGAGTTTGGCCTCTTGAAATGATAGTTGGAAACCATGTTATTTTAATTTCTCAAAATTTCATCTTTCTATTTCCATGCAAGACCTCCAATCTCGGTCTTCACTCCTGGACAAACCTGTAATTAATTACTTCTGCTTGGATGTGTGGCCAGCACTTAAAATTCAAAATTTCTAAAAATGAACCCATTTTCTCAAACTCAGCCATATCTTTGGATTTTTACTCTCCCATCATATTTCTCCCCTTTCCATATCCAACCAGTCACCAAGTTCTGTTAGTATTCCTTGAGTTGTGCTCACAGCAGTCCTCAGACCAGCAGAGCAGCTGGAAACTCATTAGATATGCAAATTCACAGACCCCACTGCATACCTCCTGAATCAGAAATTCTGGAGATGGGGCCTGGCAGTCTTTGTTTTCACAAACCCTCCAGCCAGTTCTGGTGTATGCTTAAGTTTGACCATTACTGCCCTAGATCAAATCCTTATTAACTAAAGTCTGGGGTATTACAATATTCACATACCATATTTAGCCTTCCATTTCTCCAACCTAGCCTGTTGGGTGGAAAGCCTAATGCAGTCTCCCAAAAACAAACAAACAAACAAATTTAAAAAACCACTGCTCTCATCAGTTTACTTTCTTGTTGAAAAACTCCCTGTTGTAGACAAGGTTAAAAAGAACTGTTTCAGCCTGGCGTTAAAAGCCCCTTATAATTTGATCCTAACATTTCATGGCAATAAACACCTATCTCAAACCTCTGTTAGAGAGAAAACTTTGAATGTGCCCCTTTGTCCTTTTCTCTTGCCTGACTCCCACTTTCCTTTAAGGGTTTTTGAAGGCTTCCCTGCCTAGAAAAAAATGTAGTGCAGTGGCAAAAGCATAGCTGAAAGGTACTCCATAAATGAGAGTTCCCATCCTTAATCCAGTCTTCCTTGGAATGCTTCTAAGGCAGTGTCTATCCTATTTGGAATTCATCACTATTGCTCTGACTTTTTAGATTTCTAAGTATATTGGTATCTAGTTCCCCAATTATAGTATCAGCTTCTTGAGGTCAAGGACTTTTATACTTTTTGTGTCTCAGAGTCAGGCATCAAGCACCATGTCCTACACAAAGTAGGCCATCTGAATTTTGCTGAAACTATTTTTCTAGCTTAAATAATCACACCCTGTTATTTCATGAAAACTAAGCATGTTAAAAACATTAAACCTGAATCACCAGTGTCCAACCTGAGAAAATCAATATATTACCACTTACTGACAGGCAGGTAGATAGACTCAAAGCTAAATCGAAATAAAGAATTTGAACTAAAACTAGAGAAGCAAACAGGACCTTAATTAATGAGTTTGCTAACTGTCCTTCCCATGGGGTCAGCAGCACTTAAAAATACATTTAAAATATGCTTCTTTCCCTGAGGCTGCCAGACCCACTGACTATAGCCTCCTTAACCACAAGAGGTCAAAGTTCTATTTTCTATCACCATACTTAGTAGCATGTGTGCATGCTTTGCAAAGTGGTTTCTGTAGTGCTTCTGCTTAAACTTAAGGCAGGCAGCAGGAAATTGAGACCAGGGAGTTGAAAAACTTTCCCAGCTCTAGAGTGGGTAGTCATAATGATGAGGCAGAGGCTTTGGGGATAAATTATGACTATGGATTCTATTGGTTCAGCTTCTCAAAAAAATTTTGCAGTAATATTATAACTTATGCCCCACCTGATTATCTATGTTGCCTATCTCTTCCTCATCACCCACCACTGTATTACTTATACTATACTACATCAATGAATTAAGTCCTAGTTTAATATAATATACTATAAAGTAGTATGTCCAAAGCTGATGGGTTAATGGAAAGCTGTGGGAGGATGGCAAAAAGTCACTAATAGAGCAACTCAGAAATGTATTTTCAATAAAAAATGGACATGTCTACATGTTCTTGAAGTATTTCTTCCACCTGCCTAAAATTCACTCCTAGGATTGTGTTACTAGCCACTGTTGAAATATGGTACAGTAACTCAGTGGTGTGCTTAGAAATTTCCTAACACATCTAATGTGGTACGGATTTCAAATCCAGGAAAACTTCATTAAGTTCATACTGGTAAGCTGTTTTTATAATTCAAACTAACTGTTATTCTTCAGCAACAAACTACTGTTCTATAATAAACAAATTGAAAAATCCAATGATGATGGATTTGAATCATGTTTTTTTCAGTCCTTTGCATTTTAAATTAATAGGGTTTACAGATTTCTTCCCACACTTTTTTTTTTTAATAGGCAAATGGGGCTTGGGAAAAATATCACTAAGAACACATAACCTTTGTACAATATTCACAAAGTAAGGTTGAAAGTTTTTTTTTCTATGAATATATTTATGAGAAAAGCACAATACATAATGCCATGGATTTCCTCCACAACACACTTTTTAAAAATCCTCACCTGATGACATTTTTTCACTGCTTTCAGAGAGAGGATGTGGAGTGGGGGTGGGGGGAGGAGAGAGAATGAGAGAATGAGAGAGAGGGAGAGAGGGCCAGAGGGCTGGAGGGAGAGACAGACAGATGTGAAAGTCAAAAATTGAAAGAAACATGGATTGGTTGCCTTCTTGTACACACTCCAACCCAGGATCAAATCTGCAACCTGGGTATGTGCCCCAACCTGGAACAGAACCCACAGCCCTTCAGTCTAGGGAATGACTTCCAACCAACTGAGCCACACTGGCCAGGGCAACAACACATTTTTGAAGTTACTTGACCAAAAAGGAAGAAAGTGGATACATAAAAATATAATTAGAATATTTTCAACTCTTTCACCTAAGCTGTCTACAATTTTGTATATTCTAGTCCACAAGAAGTATAAACCAAAATTCTGTTCTAATTTTTCGAGAATATCCAGAGCTATGCTTTACCAATTGGCTAATCTGGTATTTTAGGGCATGGGTTATCATAATTCATGATCATATAACAAGTGAAGGAAACCAAAGGACAGTGGGATGCTGTCAGGAAAATGCTGCAACAAGTCCAGAAAAGGCTGAGAGAGAGGATAGCTCTATCTCCAGTGAGACAAATTCTGGTGAGAAGTGGTAGGGAGAAATAGGCAGGAATAGAGGAAAGATAGGATCTGCTTTACACTAGGTTTTCTGGTTTCTTTGAATGTGCAAGTCAGGTAATCTACCTCAATTGCATGAGATTTTGGGAAAGGGCAACAAAGAGGATGATGGGTAGAGTTTACCAGCAATTGTGCTGTTTTGTGTTCAAATCCAGATTTTAAGGCATTTTCCTCTTGGATAACTCTTCCTATTTCATTAGATTGTTGAGACAAATTAGTTGGTATCTTTTTAAAATGTTTGATTTCTATAAGCATCAATTCACAGATGTTGTCCTTATCATATAACTAAAATGGCAGGTGACCAAATGAGAGATGTACTTAAGATGAAGTCAAAATATTAGTTGTGCATATTTTATTGATTTTTGCTCTTTTAAAAATGAGTTAACTTGTGGCATTCCTCCAGAGACATTGTTTTAAACATCCCTGTGGTGGAAATTCTTTGGGATTTACTAATGAAAAATGAAAAGTAGTTTGTTGCAACACAATGCTGGTGTTAATTTTTGTTCTCCTAACTTAATTTTCTAGCAAAAAATAAAATGAGTAAAACCACCACTCTTTCAAAAGACATAACTCAGTCACAAACTATCATCAGGCTGCCCTAAATTTTACTTAGGTTTATTTTTTAAGGTATTCCATGCAAAATATGAACATCATGAGAGAGGTCATACTGTAAGACATTAATCAAAAGCACCTTACTATGAATGTAAATTTATCATACTCCTTCTAATAGAAATTGGCCCTAGTTACTAGGAAAGCAACAAGGCTCCTTGTTCTCTCAAATGGCTTAGAAAGCAAGGGGATGAGAGCTTCAGTGTGTGAACCGCTGATTAATTAGTATATTTTCTTATACATAATGCAAATAATATATTAAATTCACTTTAGTGAGTACAAAAAGTCTGTATTGTGTACATATAAATTAGCCTTTATGAGCTACAAGAATTTAAGCATCACACAATATATTTAAAGAAACAGAATGGAAAAATGTTTAAAAAGTCTAACTTATACTACACTTAGCCAACATGTTTACATATAATTCATACCTAATGGTATGAAGAAAGGTAAAATATGTGGTCCTTGCCTTCAAGAAATTTACAACCCAGTTTGGAAGACAAGTATAACATATATAGTTAGAGAAATTCTAAAACAACATATAAATCAAGGACTGGGCTGTTGGCTACTGTCAATAGATCCATAGATGCTTGGAAGCTGGAGAGGTCTCTGTAGCCTGAAACATTCAGAGAAAGTTAATGGAGAAAGATGGAGCCTGAAAATCAGGTAGGATTTGGTTAGTCAGTGACTACTGAATTGTAACTGGCATGGTGTAACAAAAAGGATTTCTTGTTTAAAAGTAGTGATAATTAAAGTTTAAATTTGTAGAGAGGAGCCAGATAACAGAAAGTCTGGAAAGCTGAGCAGAGGATTTGGGGTCTGGTGGTGGTAGTAGTATGTATAAGTGTAGATGGTGACTGGATTTCAATAGAAAAATGTGGGTTATCATGCAGAAGAGATGAGATAATCACAGTGTTTTCACGTGATTAGCTTAGCATTGTTTTTTCAGGATGAACCGTTCACATTAATAACACCTTTTACAAAGGAGCTCAAAATACATTCCACAGGTGATCATTAATTAATCTCATAACATCTCATTGAGGCAAAGGAAATGCAGCTTTTATTATTCTCATTTTGTAGATGAATGTTCAAGGTCATGAAATAAAGGAAAGGCAGAATAAAAAAAGAGTATCATGGT
Source organism: Phyllostomus discolor (assembly GCF_004126475.2). Lineage (NCBI taxonomy): Eukaryota > Metazoa > Chordata > Mammalia > Chiroptera > Phyllostomidae > Phyllostomus > Phyllostomus discolor. The sequence goes on along the minus strand of NC_050198.1, from coordinate 81,974,588 downwards.
GTTCAATGTTTCTTAAGTATTTGCTAAATTATATTCTCTAATTTTCTATGATACAAGCAAGGGAGGTACATGATGGAACTTTTTTGTCAAATGTCATTTCTAGACTCTCATTACTGTTCAAGGCACATGTCTTACCAGACCCAATTACTCTTAACTCTTCATATGGCCCCTAGCTCCCTAACCCCATACCTGCCAACCAACTCCAACTCTCCCAGATAACAGTAGTCTTGGATCATTCTGTTCCAGTTAGTCTTCCACCATCATCATTAGCATATTCAACATCTCTGTATCAAACACTCCCCAACAAGGACAATGGCTTGGGTTTTGTTAAATTTTATTTTATTGATTATGCTATTACAGTTGTCCCAATTCTCCCCTTTCCCCCCCTATACCCAGCACACCCCACTCCCTCAGGCAATCCCCCCACTATTGTTCATGTCTGTGAGTCATGTGTATAAGTTCTTTGGCCGCTCTGTTTCCTATACTATGCTTTACATTCCCATGGCTATTCTGTAACTACCTATTTGTACTTCTTAATTCCCTTACCTCTTCAGCCATTCCCCTATACATCCCTCCCATCTGGCAAACATCAAAGTGCTCTCTGTAACCATGATTCTGTCTCTCTTCTTCTGGTTTGCTTGGTTTGTTTTTTTAGATTCAATTGATAGATATGTATTTTTTGCCATTTTATTGTTCATAGTGTTGATCCTCTTCTTTTTCTTTAACATTTCATATAATAATGGTTTGGTGATGATGAAGATGATGAACTCCTTTAGTTTTTTTCTTGTCTGGGAAGCTCTTTATCTGCCCTTCAATTCTAAACGATAGCTTTGTTGGGTAGAGCAATCTTGGCTATATGTCCCTGCTTTTAATGACTTTGAGTATTTCTTGCCAATCCCTTCTAGCCTGAAAAGTCTCTTTTGACAAATCAGCTGACAATCTTATGGGAACTCCCCTGTAGGAAACTAATTGCTTTTCTCTTGCTGCTTTTAAGATTCTCTCTTTATCTTTAGCCTTTGGCATTTTAATTTGGATGTGTCTTGTAGGGGGCCTCTTTGCATCCATCTTGTTTTGGACTCTCGGTGTTTACTGGACTTGCATGTCTATTTCCTTCATCAAATTAGGGAACTTTTATTTCATTATTTTTTCAAACAAAATTCCAATTTCTTGATCTTTCTCTTCTTCTTCTGGTACCCATATGATGCAAATGTTGGACCACTTGAAGTTGTCCCAGAGGCTGTTTACACTATTCTCATTATTTTTTAAATTTTTTCTTCTTCTTTTTCTGATTGATTGAGTTTTGCTTCCTTATGTTCCAAGTCATTGATTTGATTCTTGGTTTCATTCATTCTACTGTTGTTTTCTTGTAAGTTGTTCTTTATTTCAATTACTTGTATCCTTTGTTTCTGACTGGATCTTTTTTTATGCTGTTGAGGTCCACCTTAAGTTTCTTGAGCATCCTTATAACCAGTGTTTTGAACTCTACACCCGAGAGCTTGCTTATCTCCATTTTGTTTAGTTCTTTTTCCTGGGGTTTTGATCTGTTCTTTCATTTGGGCCATGTTTCTTTGTCTCCTCATTTTGGTAGCCTCCCTTTGTTTGTTTCAATGTATTGGGCAGAACTTCTTTGACTGTGTCTTGATAGCATGGCCTAATGTGGTAGGTGTTCTGTAGGGTAGAGTGGCATAGCCTCCCCTATCACCCAAAGGTTGGTACTCGGAGTGTGCCCTTCACATCATCTTATTGCACCTTCCTCTTGTAGTTGAGCCTTGGTTGCTGTTGGCAGGTCAATGGGAAGGGTTTACCCAGGCCAATCAGCTGCATGGATTGGCTATGACTACTATCAACCTCTGCCCTCCGTGGATGATCAGCTGTGCAGGGAAAGGGTGGTGGTGCTCTGATTTGGTCCCTAGCTGCTCACTGGGTATGCAGGACCTGGGGTTTCCCCAGGTAGTGCAGGCCAAGTTCAGCCCCTACCTGTTTTTCCCAGGGCCATGCTGTCTGAGCTATAAAGCAATGTGAGATGGCTGCTATTTGTGCTGGACTTGGAGATTACTAGAGGAAGCCAAGTGGTGAATCTAGGCTGGTTGCTGCTAGTGCCATGCCTGGGGCCATTTAGCAATAAGTATGGGGGCTGGGGGCTCACTGAGGCTGGTGTTGCTTGTTTGAAAGGATTTAGAAAGTTGTGAAGCATGAGCCACATCCAGCCATTTATATGGAAAAGTTACTGTTAACAGCTTCAAGATTGGTGGGGCAGAGTTTCAGAGAATTTCCAGGGTGGGGCAAACAGTGTTAGCCAGATTAATGGGGTCTCACATATGGTACCTGCCTGCTGGCTCTGTGGCTCTGTGCAGGGAGAGTTCAGAAGAGGAACAATGGCCTCTGCCCACCTTTCTGTCTGGGAAAAGGCTATCCCCCAGCTCTTGCCTTGATGCCAGACACTCCCATTCCTCTCCATATGCCACTGGGGTGTTTGAAGCTGTCCCTCTCCCACCTGCTGGAGCTCAGAGGGAATAAGTCTGAGTAAGTCTGGGTGTGTGTTTTTTTAACAGGAATTGCTTGGGACTCCAGAAGTTTCTTCCACCAAGTCAAACCCTGATGGTTTTTGCAGCCAGAAGTTATGGAGACTTATATTCCTGGCACCAGAATCCTGGGCTGGGGGGCTTGGTGTGGGGCTACAGCCATACCACCCTGAACCTGTCCGATCTCATCTGGTTTGGGTTTATCAATGCAAGGTAATGCTTTCCACTTCCAGCTCAAATTGCAAATCTGATTATTCCCTTCAGAAGATGTGGGGGAGGTAAGAACTCTACATACTAGATTTTGGCACCAAACTGATTTCCTTTTCTCTGATTTAGGTTTCATGATGAAAATTAAAAAGTTAAAGAATTCCCTCCAGTTTACTCCCTCTGCATCATAATGCAGTTTTTCTTCCTCTCATGCACCTTAAAATCATTGGTCCTTTCCTTACAAGCTAATCTTCTGCCTATGTTTTCTATCTCATGAGGGCCCTCAATTCCACATATTATCTCTGGCATTATGACCCTCTCCCTCCTTAGTGGCTCACATCCTTCAATTTCAAGAAAAGAGACTGGATATAGTAAATGCTCAGTAAATGTCTGATAAAGGAGTAACCACCAGACCTACATTTTCAAGTATTTGCTGGACTTTTTTATAAAAAAAAAACAGCTTCATTTAAGAATATTGATATACAAAAAAGTACATATTTAATGTACACAATTTGATGAGTTTGGACATATGCATACACCTGTGAAACCATCACCACAATCAAGGTAATAGATACATTGTCCTACATTTTTACTTTGTCATCCCATTGTTACCTCAAACCTCACAGAAATTTTAAAAAAGTAAACCTATTTATTTATACTCAACTATTTACTCTTTAATGATTTAAAACATGTTTTTTCTTTGAAGTTTTCAGTTATAAATCATACTTAAGTTTAAGATATTTCCCCTTAAACAGAAATCATTAACTTCCTCCTAGATATGGCTCTTTTCCCTGACTTTCCAAGTATTTAAGATGTTTCCATAATTCTCCCAGTTCCCCATATTCAACACCACAAAGGCTTACATTCCTTCTTCTGTAACTAACTAATTATTAAGTCTGGTAATCATATATTTCTTCTTCACAGTATTAGGCATATGAAAGGCAATTAATGCAAGATCAATTGCACCTGGACAGATGACTATCCCACTGTAATAGCCTCAGTAGATCAAACTGCCTCAAGTCTCTCAGTCCTCCAGATTATCCAGTTATCCAGCCTTGAGATTTCTTTTCCTATATATAACTTTGTTCATTGAGTCTCCCTTACTCAGAAATGTATAATGGCTAGTCCAAAGGCCAAAATCCTACCTTAGCATTCAAGAACCACCATAATCTGGACCTAATAAAAGTTTCCCATCTTACCTCCTATTATTTCTCTAAAGGAATTCTTCATCATAGTCTCAGTGATTTTATCCCACTCTCAAAGACTGTGTGAACAAGTACACTTGGCAGTGTGCCCTTCCCTGTCTACATGCCTTTGCTCAGGTTACTTCCCTGCTTGGAAATGCCTTCCCCAGTATAGATCCCAACAATCCTTTGGGGTCAGTTTACCTTTTGTAAACCTTCAACTCTTCCAGTCAGCAACTTTTATTATAGAGTAAGTATCACGGATTTTGCATTATTTGATATTTCATGTGCTAGATTTAACACCACAACATTTTAAGATTTTTAGGGGCAGAGATCATGTAATATACTCCTGTATCCTTCCCAGAAGCCAGTAACTAATTTCACCAATGCAAGGCAATGTTTTCTCCCTTTTAGATAAAAGTCTTCAATAAGTGTTCATTAATCCCTAAACTTCATTTCCATCTCATACCTCAAATATCAACGATTTAAAAAATTGTACCAACTTGGTCATATTTAAAGATACATGAATACTAATTTCTAAATTCTTTAGAAGGAACTTAAAAATTTCTTTCACAAGAGGCATAACATAAAAAACACTTAGTATTCCAATTCAACATTCAACTTTATTCTCCTACCTACATGTTATGAAAGATTTAACAACCAGTTTAGAATACTTCATAAATACTAATGTAGGTTCTAAAGGGGAAATATTTGAAACTTAAGTATGTTTTATAACTAAAAAACTTCAAAGGAAAAAAATGTTTTAAATCAATAAAGAGTAAATATTTCAATGAAAAGAAACAGGTTTATTGATTCATTTTTTAAAAGTTGTACTTTTAAAATAAGTTTCCTTTAAATATTTTTCAAGAGTTTAGCTCCTGGTGTGGAAAATTCCTTTAGTCATATACTAAAAAAGTAAGCACAAATTAAACACAAAAAAATCATATCCCCCAAATTTTGTGTAATTTGGCAAAAGTATTCATTACCATAATATTAAGAAATATCAACAATGAGTTTAAATAACTAATTCGTAAGGAAGAGTTTGAACTGGACCAAATCCTGGGTTTTCTTTCATCACTCCAAGTTACTTTTCTATTTTAAACTAGCGGCAACAGAAATTTCTTTGTTTGAAAGTCAGGAATGTTGTAAGTCTTAAGTGATAGAACAGGTAGCTCAGCTTCTACTTCATGTCTCTCCTGGGGTGAGGGGATGGGGGAGGAGAAATACACTGTGGATAAAGCAATTTTGTTTTTATTTCTGGAAAAATAATTTTTTCCATCAATCTTCATAATTCTCTAAAATAAACTGTTAAAAACTTATAGGCCTGCAACTGCTTCACTTTGATTTGTGGAAACAGTTACTATACATTAATTTCAAGAACACATGGCTAAATCAAGTTTTCTTACTAGTCTAAAGGTTTAAAAGTTACTTCTAACTCTTTAACAAAACTCTAGGGGAATTTCACAAGCACATGATATAATTCTGCATCTCATCTGCAATATTTTTTAGCAAAAGAATAGTAAAAGAAATCTAGGCTCAAGAGTTACACTACAGGCCTTCAAATTTATTTTTAGGGTACTGTACAATTTTAACTGTGGAAAATGTTTGTGTTGCACCAAATGCTAAGGACCACATCTACAAAGAGAACTGAATTAGGAAGTTAAGAATTTACCATTTTCATTAAGACGGAGAAAGTGACAAATACATATTCCTCTTTTCTTTGCTAATATTGAGATGTTGCCCTCTACAAATTAGGTTGAACTTTGTTCAACTTAATCGCAACTTTGGGAAGGCATAAGGTGAAGGGCAGAATTTGTCATTTAAAATACTTGATTCGCATTCTAAACCACCTTAATTAACATTTAGAAATTGAAGACACAGGGAACTCAGATAATTCAACAAAGCTGAAAGCAGTAAAAAATACTGAACAGCAAGCAGTTCCTAAACCATATAAATCAAGTAAAGACAAATCAAATAAGAGCCAGAAACCATATAAATCAAATAAAGTCAAGACAAATGAAATAAAGACCAGAAACTATTTTCTCCTTAGCACACAGAGTTTTCCAGCACACAGTTTTCCATAATCACAAACTTGGTGAAGGGGAGGCACTCTGCTGACTAATGCAAGCAGGCTGCCTTACACACAATGGAGAGAAAAGCTTGGAAACCCTCGGAGACAAACTTTACCAAACTTTGTAAGGATCTACTCTCCACATAATGGTAAGGAAGGTACAATGAGAAATTTTTCAGACTTTCTTCCACATCAGACACAGCAGAACTGTAGTTATTATTGCAAACTACTAATTTCCTTAATACAATCAAAGGCAGAACTGAATGAATGGGGTGTGGGGCAGGGTAGATGGGGGAAAGAGGGAGGGGGTGGCCTGAAAAGAAAAAAGTTTGGGGCATTTTGTAAAGCTTGAATGGATTAACCTTTTTAAAAGCCCTACTATTTCTCACTTCCCTTTTTCTTCCTCTTGTTTTAGTTAAATACACACGGACTTCCTGGGACTCAACACAGACTTGCCCTACATCCAGCTAAAAGGCCTGGTGCTTAGGATACACTGGAGTCCTTAGGTAAGATAAATGTTTAACACAAATATTCCTTTTGGGGAAATTATCTTAAAAATCACTTTTTTGTCACCTTGTATAAAGTGACTGATTGCTTAAGAAATAAATGAATTCCATGCATCAATTAGTAGTAAATCGAGGCCCCAATCCACAGCTCTTTGTTATTAGAAATATAAATTATTTACTAATCTAAATATTTTTGAACTTGAAAAAAGTTTCCTCTCACATTTTTATAAGATAGTGAGGGACTGAGTCTTTAGTGTTTCTAGTCTCTGAGTTATTCATAAATAGGTTGTTTTCGCTGTGTAACAAAGGAAAAAAGTAAAATGTGAATGTTTAAAAGTTAGTAGACTTGGATAACATTTAGTATATAGCTTGAAATACACCGATTTAAAACCATAACAGCATAAAAAGTATGGACATAGCTCATTTCTTTTTTAATAAAACGAAAATAAAACGGGGGGGGTGGGGGCTCGGTAGATCTCCAGTAAGAAGTTGCTTCCTTTAACCACATGCAACAGTCATCTTGTAAGAAAGGCAGGGGAGGGGGCTGCACAGCCATCTTCTAGGTGACCCTGAGATGGGACTCTGCATTTCTCACACCGAAATAAGGACTGGGCCAGGTGGGGGAGCGAGATACAACTTCGCCATTAAGAAGCGGCACCAAAAAGGGAAACGAAGTCACCTTACTCTCCCTCCACTCTACGCACACAGGAAGAGCCCAATTCAATGCCGCCGCCACCAACACCCCTTGTCTTGCTCAGCCCCAACTTGTGTATGCATGGAGGGGTGGGGGAAGCACAATTTGCGTTTTACCCCACAAATTCGGAGACACCTCCATCTCTCCCAAGTTAAGTCCTCTTACCTCCACTTCCCAAGAGTACCACACGCTGGCAGGCGCAGGTGTCTCGCTCTGGCCTATTTTTTTTTTCATAACCGCTCCCCCACCCACCCCCATCCCCACATCAAAGTGCGCCCCAGTCCTTCTCAACCTTCCCGGGGCAGTGCACCACCTAGCCTGAACACCAGGAAACAATTAAGAGCCCAATTTCCATGTCACCTGGACAGGGCGCCGGGCCCTGCCTTCAGGGGAGCCCAGGGGCCGCTTCTGGACCCGGGTGCCCAGAGCGGAGCGCGCTACGACTCCCGGGCGGTCACGTGGGCTGCGAGGCGGCCTGGGCTTCCTCACCTGCATCCCGGGCACTTGGACAGCCACCGGTGACTGGGCCATGAATGCGACTGCTGCTTCGCACTGCTTCTGCGGTGCTGGCGCCTTGCGCTGGGGCTAGCTCCTCCTCCGTGGGTAGCTCCGCGGCCCTCCCAGGCTTTTCAACCCAGGCCTGGAAGGACACACAGAAGTGGGGTTACTAGACTAGTGGTGGTAGCCACGGGCTAGGAGGTAGGCATTTCGTGGCAGGACTCCCTGGGACTCAGTCTACCTTTATGGCGCCTGCCGGCCGCTGTAGCTGCTGCCTCCCCTGCTGCTCCTACTCCTTAATGCGGGGCGCTGTGTGTGGCGGTAGCTGGGACCTGGGCTCGAGTGATGCCGCTCGTCTGCGCCTCGCCGCTTTAGGAAGAGGAGGTGGAGGCGCCCCAGCAACCCGCCCTTTTGGCTGGCCGGGGAGGTGGCTGGGGGCGGTTCCTCTGTTGGCCCCGCCCCTGTCGGGCAGCCGGGTGTCGTCTAGAGAGCTGAGGCTCCAAGTGAAGGGGTTTGCCTGGGATTGCTGGAGCCTGAGAAGGTGGAGACTCTGCAGGCACGCGGAGAGGATAGCCCAGAGACTGTGAGACCTGGAACGAGGCTCGGCCTGGAGAGAGAATGGAAGAGTTTGGGTGAATCTGGGAGTATGAGGGCGTCCCAGACGCGGCCACGTTGTAGGCAGGCGTGCAAGACTGGGGCACATGTAGTCTCAGAGACCCCTTGAGTTGAAATTTGGGGTGTGTTGGAAATTCTTCTTGTCACCCTGTTCTGGTCAAGGGTAGGGGCACAGAGATTCGCCGAGTTGGTGGATTCCCGCAGTCGGGTCTCCCCAGGCTGGGGCCACCACAGTTTGGAGCAGATCTATATAGCCACTTTTCTGCTTTCTGGATTCTCCGCACCCAGACATGCTTCAGGTAACTTAAATCCGAGGCTACCCCTAACTCTTGTGCTATCATTTGGGGGGGGGGAAGCCAGTTTGGGTCTTCTCTTAATCAGAAGTTCTGTACATGTAAGAGTTAGGGAAGTTGAAAAATAGATGGTGCATCTGCAAAACATTTAACGAGGATAATAGAGGTATGGGAAATGAGATTGGATCTCTAGAAGTAAGTGTGATGGAACTCAGCATACAAAGCAGTGGTTTCAGCAACACTTTGCCTCCACCCCATGTTTAAGTTCCACTCTAGGAGGGAGTAAAGCTCTTTTGAGAGTAGGCTAATAGTAACAGTAACAGTGATAATAGCAATTATAGGAATCTCAGTATGAAGGGACCTCTGGGAATGACAAGGTGTTACTGATATTTTAAAAATGTAATATTTAAGTTCTGGTTTAAAACGAGGATGAAATTTCCTACCTTGCAGGTTGTTATAGGTCTGTGCGCAGCACAGTGTTGGGGTCTAGTAGACAATGTTTCTTCTGTTCCTTTTGAATCTTTCTCAAAAGATAGGCTATTATTGTTATCAATATCATTATTAATGGATGCCATTGTCTTTGTACCAGAGACTGCTAAATGCCATATACATGTTACCTTACTGAATCTTTACAAGAGCCTTCTGAGGTCATATTGCTCCCCCCACCATTTTACAGATGAAAAAAGGCTCAATGAGGTTAAGTAATTTGATGCAAAGTTTCATACAATTAAGGAGTGGTAAAGGTAGGAATTAAAATCTAGGTACCTATAACTTTTAAGAGCTATTCTGTTAGGAACTTTCAAGTATACAAAACAGTATTATTAACTATAGTTATTATGATGTACATTAGATCCCCAGAACTTATTCATCTTATAACTGGAAGTTTGTACCCTTTGACCACCTTCACCAATTTCCCTCATCCTTTGCCCCTGGCAACCACCAGTCTACTGTTTGTTTCTGTAAATTTGCTATTGTTTAGATTCCACATGTAAGTAAGACCATACCATATTTGTATTTCTTGGTCTGACTTATTTCACTTAGCATAATGCTTTCAAGATCCATTCATATTGTTTCAAATGGCAGGGTTTCCATCCTCTTTATGTCTCAGTAATATTCCATTTTGTGTATATGCACCACATTTTCTTATTCATTCAGATGATAAAGGGTATAATTTAATTTTTCTAACTCTTAGTCCACCAACTCTAGGTGCTTACTAGTTTTAACTTGATGATAGGCCCCAATCTGGTCTCTGTTTCCCACTAGCCCAGGTCACACTCAACAGTGTTAGCCTGACAAAAAACCTGCAGTGCCACCTAAATTTTAATGTTTATAGAAATTCCCCAGGATTCTCTTTAAAGTGCAGATTTTGATTTAGCAACTCTAGAGTGGGCCCAAAATTCTGCATTGCTAGGAATTTCACAGGTGGTGCCAATACTGCTGATCCTTAGACTACACTTTGAGTAGCAAGGGTATGAATCAAGTTTCATTATGTAACGCATATCTCAAATCCCACCCCCAGTGAGCCTCCCTCGTTGCTCCAAGCCCTCCTTCAGACTTCTCTTGCATGTCAGTGGAAGCAACACTCACATTGTAGTTTTGTTCTTATTTCATGCATTTCTTTTGTTAAATCTGCCCAAAAAGATTATTAGCTCCTTGAGGCCAAAGATCCAACTTCTCTTACATAAGAATTATTCAGGTAGGATGCCAGCTCTTAGTGGGCAAGATTCTTGTCTGTTTTCTTCTTAGCTATATTTCCAGAGCCTAGGACAGGGTGCTACTGGTAATGGGTAGTGGCCAAAGATGCTGCTAACCATCCTCCAATGCACAGGACAACCCTTGCAACAAAGGATTATTCAGCCCAAACTGTCAATGGTGCCAGAGTTTGAAAATTCATGCTCCACATTCTACATTAGTGGTTACTAACCAAGAAAGAGACTTGGAGATCACTGTTCCATGAGGATTTCAGCTCAATGTGGTTGCTGTCCCCCTTCAATAACTCCACTACAAAGTATTGGGCCACATTAAGGGGGTAATGGAAAAAAGTAGTATTTTTATATTACTTTGGTACTAAATCATGGATCATCTGCCCCAAAGAGTGACTACTACTTAATAAAAAATAATATTGAACAGAAAATAACTTTAAGAAAATGTAATGGAGCTGGGTGAAAAAGGTGAAGGGATTAACAATAGTATGGTGATTACCAGAGGGAAAGTGGGGTGAGAGGAGGTAGGAGAAGGTAAAGGGGGAGATAAATGGTAATAGAAGGAGGCTTAACTTGGGGGTGGTGAACACACAATACAATATACAGATGATATATTATAGAATTGTAACCCTGAAATCTATATAATTTAATTAACCAATGACACCCCAATAGATCCAATAAAATATAAAAATAAAATTTAAAAATGTAATGGTTTGTTTAAAAAATGTTTAATCTTGGAGCATGTCCTAATGTACCAGACATTACTTAGGAGTATTCAAATATGATACCTTATTGAGATAACTTTGACTTCTTACTTTACACAATTTAAAGGTGGGTTCTCATATTATGGACTGTCATATTTTGAGCCTAATAACTACATTGAAATGTATAAAGTATATAAATGTGTAAAGTTTAAGAGAAAATTAATAATCATCCATATTTATTTCAATTATCTGTTTAAAACTAAAGGAAATTAGCCCTAGCTGGTGTGGCTCGGTGGGTTGGATCCCAGCCTGGGAATCAAAGGGTCACAAGTGGGGGAGCACACAAGAGGCATCCGCACATTGATGTTTCTTTACCTATCTTTCTCCCTCCCTTCCCCTCTCTAAAATAAATAAATAAAATCTTAAAAAATAAAGGAAATTATCAGGGTAATTCTAGAAGCTCATCATCCAGTGACAGGAACATTTTGATCCAAGTTACTGTACTGTGTAGTGATATTTGGAAAGACAACATTCAAGAGTCCCTTTTATATTGTTTTATATGTAAACATATGTGATATTCAAGTCTTCTCGTTACTCTCTGTGTATCAAATTGGAATCCATTATATACTAGTTCTTGAAGATGTTGTATCCTTGCTATTGTTCCAACCCAGCTTCCCAAAGGAAAACCTATTGAATGGATTCTTTTCAAGAAACGTTAAACCTGTGTAACTACTTCTCCTGAGTAACCTTGAATCTTTTGGAGCTTTCATAGTACTCTACTATAGCATCATTTATAACAAAAACTAGTATTTAAAACTCAGCACAGCGTAATTTTCTTGTTCACTTTACTTCCTGATGCTACTGAGGGGAATAGAGCAACAGAGGAGGTGCGGGGAAGATGTTTCTTAGGTGGTTTCCTGCTTATAACATTTCTCTACGTATATGCTTACTCACTTTGAAATATTTTCATTTAGTGACCAAAGGAATTGAGCTCATAATTTCTTGTCTTCACCAATTAGTTGCAGAACTGAGAGAGGTAAACATAGTCTAGAAAATTTAATTCAGGTGTATAGGTAGAAGTCAAAAGATGGAATGTTAAGAGAATCTTCCTAGTTGCAGTTTCTCTGACTGCCTAAACACTCACAGAATTGTACCATTGATCTTTAGATGCCTTGGGCCCAAGGCAAAAGCCCTCAGAAGCCTGCATGCATTCATAGTTGCTTCAGTGGTGACAAATCCATGATTTGCTACACCAGTCATCCTATAATGATAGTTTTGTGTTGCCATAGAGGGACATGAAGAGACCTGAGAGTTTCTTAGGAAAGATTCTTTGGGTGACTTGGCTCTTTGTAATGAAGTCAGGTAACTTCTTTGTGCTCCCCAGTGTGCAATTTTTAGTCACAAGAGAACCCTTCATGTGTTACCATGAAATGATGCTAAACAAACACTTTGGGTGATATTTTTCCCTCTGAATTAACTTTTTAAAATGTCTTGAATTAACCACTTGTTCTTTAATTTGTAGGCTTCTCAAGAAAACATTCTAGTTAAAGGTGGCAGTTAAAAACAAGAAAAAAAACTGGCAGTTGAGACCAAATAGGAAGTGACTATGCCATCAGCTCACACTGAGGAAAAGGAAGTTGTTGCCAGGACCTCTAAGAAAGGCAGTTGTGTAAAATTACCACCCTTTGACTTGCTTGCTGAGGTTATGTCACCCTGTGGTAAAAAGCTCTCACGTAGTTTTGTTACTGCTGTGCTCAAGAGAACACGAACAGAGCAGGGGAATAACAGTCACCACTTGCAGGACTGTTATCAGAAACTACCAGAACTTTCTGGGGCAGAAGCTCAACATGGTAGACAAGCAAAGATCCCACTCTACTCATTTTTCCTGTTCCAAATAGATGTTTTAAGATAAAATTCAGTATGTTACACCATGAGACCCACCACAGGATTTAACTATAGACTATAACAGGAGATCTTCACTGAGAAATAGAAAACAGAATGTCTTTTTTTAAAAGACTCTTAAAATTATTTATTTATTTATTGTTTTTCAAGCACAATTGTCTCTGTTTTCCTCCCACCACTCTCCCCTGCCCCACTGACCTCCACCTCCTATACTCAATACTACCCTTTGCTCTGTCCATATGTCCTTTATACATGTTCCTTGATTACCCTTCCTTTTCTTCTCCCCATTATCCCCCTCACTGCTCCCCTCTGTTTACTCTCAGTTTGTTTTTTATTTCAATGTCTTTGGTTCTATTTTGCTTCCTTGTTTTATTGATTAGGTTCCACTATTAAGTGAGATCATGTGGTATTTGTATTTAGCTGCCTGGCTTACTTTGCTTAACATAATGCTCTTCAGTTCCATCCATGCTGTCGCAAAGGATAGGAGCTCCTTCTTTCTTTCTGTTGTGTAGTATTCCACTGTGTAAATGTACCACAGTTTTTTTTTTTTGATCCCCTCATTTACTGATGGGCATGTAGGTTGCTTCCAGCACTTGGCTATTGTAAATTGTGATGCTATGAACATTGGGGTGCAAAGGTTCTTTTGAATTGGTGTTTCAGGGTTCTCAGGGTATAATCCCAGCAGTGGAATAGCCCAGTCCAAAGTACATTTTTAGTTTTTTAAGAAAATTCCATACTGTTGTCCACTGTGAATGCACCAGTCTGCATTCCCACCAACAGTGCACTTGGGTTTCCTTTTCTCCACATCTTCTCCAATGCTTGTTGTTTCTTGATTTGTTTATGATGGCCATTCTCACTGGTGTGAAGTGGTATCTCATTGTAGTTTTAATTTGCATCTCTCTGATGGCTAGTGATGCTGAGCATCTTTTCATAGGTCTCTAGGCACCCAGTACTTCCTCCTTGGAGAAGTATCTATTCAAGTCCTTTGCTCATTTTTAATTGGATTATTTGTCTTCCTGGAGTGGAGCCTTGTGAGTTCTCTATATATTTTGGAGATCAAACTCTTGTCTGAGGTATCATTGTCAAATATATTTCCCATATGATTGGTTCCCTTTTCATTTTGCTGATGTTTTCTTTAGCTGTGCAGAAGATTTTTCTTTTGATGAAGTCCCTTGTGTTTATTCTTTCTTTTATGTCCCTTGCTCTAGGGGACATATCAGTGAAACTATTGCTTCATGGAATATCTGAAATTTCCCTGCCTGTGTTTTCTTCAGAGAGAGGAGAAGGGAAGGAGAAAGAGAGGGAGAAAAACATCAATTAGTTGCCTCTTTTTTGCCTCTAAATGGGGACCCAGCCCAAAACCCAGGCATGTGCTCTGATAGGGAATCGAACCAGTGACCTTTTGGTTTTCAGGCCGGTGCTCAATCCACTGAGCCACACCAATCAGGGAAGAATGTCTTTTTATATTTTCATTTGGATGAGCCTGGACCACACCATATTTCTCTTTTTCCTTTCTTTCCTCCTCCCTTCTTTTCCTTCCCACATATTTCTTAAGCACAGTGCCAGGAACTGTGCTAAGGGCTAGGAACACAAAGAAACACAAGGAGTTTGCTTTCTCATAGGAGAACATGATAAAAAACCAGGAGCACTCGAAATGATGCATGATTCTATTAGCAGTACATAAAAAATGCTATAGCAACAGGCACAAGAGGGAAATTCATTTTACCTGTGTAGATCCAGGAAGGCTTCACAAAGAAGGTGATGTCTGAGCTAAACCTTAAAAATGGGTAGGAGGCAGCAAAGCAGAAAATTAGGGAGAAGAAGTGGAGAAGAGAGGGCATTCCAGATCAAAGGAATATAATAAACAAATGCCTAAAACAAACACATGTATAACCCATCACCTGATGACCTGATAAAAATACAGATACTGTGCTCCATTTGTACAGATTCTGATTTTATAGGTCTGAGATTAAAGACATTTGTATGTTATTTAAAAAAAATTCCAGGTGATTATGATGTGTCCTTTTGGTTATAAACCACTAGCTTGGAGAAATGACAAGCTTTCTTTGAGGACTAGCTGGTAGTTTGTTTTAACAGGCAGAAACAGAGTATATGAGGCATCTCAGCAATGAATTTGGAGGGAGAAGAGAGTTTGAAAGGAGGACCATGAGCCTTGTATGCCATTGTAAAGACTTTGGACTTAATGCTATAGGCTCCTAGGAGTACTGAATGGTGTTCAGGAAGTAGATAATTTGCTCCAAATTGGTATTTTTTACAAATCAACCAACTAACCAAACAAAAGAGCTCTGGTTTGTGTAAAAGGATAAATTGGATATGGAAGAGAATGGAAGCAGAGGGACCTATTAAGAGGCCATTAGTAGGTCATTGTAAAAGTACAGGAGAATGACTGAACTAAATGAATGGTTATGAGAATAAAGAAGAGGGGATAGATTTTAGAAACAATTTGGAGGTGGAATCAATAACATTCAATTGATTGGATGTGAACAAGATCAGAGGGAGAGGCTTAAAATGCCAGAGACATCTAGCTTAAGGAAATGGGTAAATGTTGATGTCTGGAAGTAAGCCAGAGACTATAGGAGGACCAGGTTTGGAGTGAAGATAAGGGGTACATTGAGTTTGAGATGACTGTATGACACCTAAATGAAGATTTCAAGAAGGCAATTGAAAAGAACAAAAGTCAGATTGCAAATATAGATGTGAGAACTGTGGAGAAAAATCCCTTGTAACCTCAGAACAAGGTGTCATTAAAGAACATTAAAAATAGAAACCAACCTGGAAACATTCACTTCCTCTTATAATAGAAAATCACTTCTTGAATATTTGTCTTATGTTTTGACCCAGTGAAATGCTGCCTGTGCCCATTGCATACCATTTTTTCAAGGTAATGATTGCTGACTTCATGTCTATATTGTCTTACTAAATATTTCTACTGTGTTCCTGTGTATACAGAATGCCCTTTACATGCATGATAATGACAGTATAGGAAGGAATTGAATAAAAAATAGAAATGATGTGAAAAGATCTGAATGCTATCTTGCCAGGTTTTCTGGGATGGTTTCCTCACATGCAACTGTAAAATAGATTATTGCACAGCAGAACAGTTTGTATTTTATTTCCCCTCCTACACCCAAAAGAAAATGAGGTGGGAGATGACATGCATGTCTGGTTTCATGAAGCCAGGTTAGTGTCTTCTACAATGGAAAGAAAAACGAACAATTTATTGCACTCTAAAGCACACATTACTAGCAAAGCCATGATATTTGCCTGCTATGAAAGTGCACAGCAACTTTAGTTAATATTTCTCCAATTTTTCAGAATCATTCATACAGTTCTGGTTCTCCCATTCTTTCCGTGCTATTGACTTTTTATGAAACTTCACACATCCCTATAGTTAGGCATATGTGAAGGTAAGCATTCAGATGGCTAAATGCCAACTTAAAATTAACATAGATAATTCATGCTTTTCATATAAATTGAGAAAATATTGGTAGACATTTACAATTCTAGATCATGAAAGCAGATACAAATAGATTATATTTAAAATGTTTTGTACAATGTATTTTATTATGTGTTTGGGTTTTTCTCAGGTATTACAAGAAACTGAAATATATCAGCTCTTAAATTTTAATGTTACTTTTGCATGTGACAATATACAGATTCCTGCTATGCAAATATGGAGAAATGTGTGCAGTATGTTGTAAAGGAGGGATTTAGTTCACAAAATATATACTATAAAAGATATTTTCTCCTTTTTTCAGACTTTCAATGCATAAAAAGGTTATTGTTGTAAGGAGAGATCATTTATATCAACAATCACAGAAGACTGTTTCTGGGTTGTAAAGGGATAGTTATTAAACATATTCTCTAGTAAAAAATTAAGATATTCAATGTGAGTATAAATAAAAACACACTTCAGTATCACTCTTCTACTTTGGTTCTCCACATAGCAAATGAGGTATAAAGTAATTATTTCATTGTCCTTTTAAAATCAGATTCTCAAACTAAATTCATATTAATGTAAATAGAAAAATTAGGCAATTATAAAAGTTATCATTTATATAGTGCTTACTCTGTGTCCAGACATGGTTTCAATGTACATATATTCCCATGTAATCTTCACCATAATTCTATGAACTAGGTACTACTATCATAATATCATTCCCATTTTATAGTTGACCAAAATGAGGCACAGAGAGATTAAGTAACTCATCCAAGGTAGGATTGCCAGATAAAATACAGGATGCCTTGTCAAATCTGAATTCTAGATAAGTGATGAGTAATTCTATATAAGGCATACTTATACTTAAAAACATTATTTATCTGAAATTTAAATTTAACTGGCTCTACTATATTTTTTTATTTGCTAAATCTGACAACCCTACAAGGCAAGGTCATATGGTTATTAAGGAGTGGAGGCAGAATTTGAACCCAGGAAGTGTGACATCAGAATTTGTGCTTTTAACCACTATCCTGCTACTGATTATAAGGAATGAAACTAGTGTCGCAGGTTCCATTCCCAGTCAGGCCACATGCCTGGGTTGCAGGCCACAGCCCCAAGCAACCGCACATTGATGTTTCTCTCTCTCTCTCTTTCTCTCTCTCTTCCCTGTCTAAAAATAAATAAATAAATAAATAAATAAATAAATAAATGGAATGAGACTTAAAGTGCTTCATTATCTATATGTGGAATATTAAAAAAAAAACAAGATGAATGGATTCCTGCTGAGCAGGATCATAGGGCTATAAGTTTTAATTTATTGTAATTTACTCTAATTGTTAATTATCATTTGTTCATAGTATTTTTAGTGAGAACTTTTGTTCTAAAAATGATAAGATCTATAACATTTTAAAACTTTCTTCTGTACTTTCTAAGCTGGGGGATAAAAGAAAAAAATATGATTCACTGTGAAGAGTGGAATTAACTGGTCGGTACCATTGTTCAAAATACCTTTTTCTTCCTTCACAAAGCAGCTTTGTGTTGTTGATAAAGAGTAAAAGTTTTCTTTTAATAAGAAGTTTTTAAAATACAAACATATGATACATTTACTTACATAATTTTCTTCTCTTATCCTTTGGTATTTTTACTCTAAAATAGTCAAAAGGGCATCTACTTTTTGAAAGGTGCTGCAATTTAATGGGGAGGGGGCATGGGCTTTGGAGCCAGACAGACTTTGTTAGCTGTGTGAATTTGATGTCTGAGCCTCATATTCCTCATCTGAAAAATGGGGATTATTAATCCCTCCTTCAAATGGTGATAGTGAAGATTAAATGATGTAATGAGCATAAACTGCTCTAATGCAATATCTGGCACAGAATTGACAGTTCAAATATAGTGGTAGGTCCTTTCCCCTGTCCATTTGCCTCTTCCCCTGAGGTTCCACCACTCTCAATAATCCTCATGAATTTTTGAAAATCTAACCCTTATTTACAAAAGCATTTTGGCTTGCCCAGAAGTTACATAGAAATCTGGGGTACAGTCAGTTGGAATTCAGTGTGCCTAAAATATTTCCCTTCCTTCTGTGTTTTTTTGAATCCTTAAAATGCTTGGGTTATAGCAAAAGACTACAGTGTGATTTCTGCTCTTAGAGATTACTTGCGAGGATTTTTGGCTCATTTTTATTTTATTTTTTTTTTTACATTGAGAATGTTCTCAGTTTCAGGATGGGGTTTATATACTTTAGTTTCATGTATAAACTCACCATGGACATCTCTGAAGGACACAGAGAGGCATAAAAAGAGATGACAATGGCAGGGAAAATTATGTCATTAAGGCATTTTCCTGTGTGTGTGTATGCATGTGCATTGAAAAAAGGGGACATGATTTATAACAGGGGAAACACAAAAGTAAATGCAATTAGGGTCAAAGGCAAAGTCATCATAAGATTTGAAAGCAAATAATCTTGCTATTGAAAAAAATCAATTCTAAGATGCGGTATAGAGTGTGCTAATTAAGAACACAGATGTGCAGCCAGACTCCTTAAGTTAAAATCCCAGTCTTGTTTACACACTAACTGTATGATCTTCAGCAAGGTATTTAGTTTCTCTATACCTCAGTTTCCTTATCTGTCAAATGTGAGTAATGAAAATACTTACCTAATCAAGTTGGTTTAAGGGATTAACTGAGTGTTATTTTTCTTTAAACTTTTATTAAAGCATAACATACATGCAGAAAGCTACACATACAATAGGTCTCAAACAGCTCAACGGATTTTCACAAAATTAACACACTCATGTATCTGTCACCCAGGGCAAGAAACAGAACACTACCTGCATGCCAGAAGTCACCTTGATGCTTTTATCCAGTCACTACCTCCTCCAACCCAAATGTACCCAAATATTGTGAATTCATATTGTCTACCTTTGAACCTTAAATGAGGATCTATGTAATGTGCTCAAAACAGTTACTGTCACATAGTAAATACAATATAAGGTCAACAATATGATTTTAAAAAAAATAACAAGAAGGCATGTATATTTTGGGGGTATAATTATTAAAAGGAATAACAAAATAAAAAGAAAACTTATGAGCTAAAGTATGACAATAAAATTAAGTGTAACAAGCCTGTTTAAAATAATGTTTGAGTTCTTGAAAATATTGTGAGCATAAAGTGTATCTATTGTATATTCAATGCTAAGAAGAAAAACACATTCAATATGAAACATCAGAGTAAATGTATACCCAAACATTTTAGCACAATTAAGAATAAGAATCCAAAATTGTTATAAGACTTATATAAATAAAAAGTAAGTTTGGCAGAAGCCATTTTAGGCCTCAGTTTCTTCATTGTAAAGTGAAGAGAATTACACCATCTATAAGGTTCTTTCCAGCACTGCCATGTAATGATCATATGAAAATTTTCTTAAAAAGCAGAATCCAGAAATCTCTGAACCATTGTTTTATAACCAAAAAATGTATTTACAGTCACAGTCAAACATGACCTTTTCGAAGGAAGGCATCAAGATTTCTGCGAGGGAAAATCATATCTGACTAATCTGTTAGTACTCTTCAAGAAAGTAAATAACATATGAACAAGGAGGAACCAAGGGATAGAACTTGCATAGACTTTTTAAAAAGGCCTTTGACAAGCTTCCATATTGTTGATATTTTTTTGTAGTTAAATTAATTCCTATGGAATTTGGGGAGACATTTTGTCATGGAAGGTGAGCTAACTTACAGAATGAAATGGAGGATAGTGAAAAGGTACCCCTCTCAATGGAGAAGTGTCAGCATTAAGATTCCCATGATCCTAGGTTTATTTAAGTGTTATAAGTGGTATAAAGTAAGGTATACAAAGTAGTATTTCTGTGTTTGTAGCTAGCACTAAGGTCTTCTCAGTAGAGAAATGACAAGCTAGCATAGGATAAATGGCAAGAAAATCTCTAAAAATTGGGCAAATGGAGAAAAAGGAACAGTAGATTATCTTAGCAAGGTAAAGCATTTATAATAAAAAGACACTAACTATACAATGCAAATAATAAGATCTGATATTACTTACGGTTCTAGAGAGAGATCTAGGAGTTGTAGGTATTTCTGGAACAATTTCAGCTCTCTGTTATTTTAGCTGGAAAGGTCAATAGAATGGTGTGCAATCAATAGAAAACAGGCTAGAAACAGAATAACACATTATCCTATTTTTTGAAAAATTAAAACTTAGAGTAGCCATATCTGCAACGTAATGTTTAATTTATGAGGCCATAAATCAAGAAAGGCAAAATGGAGCTCGAGGTGGTATAGACATAGGCAGCAAGGATAAAAAAATGAGAAGGCACTATACTGAGGAAGACTCAAAGTATTATGATACTTAATCCAAAGTCATGTAGATAGAGGCATTGGCCAAAGTTCACACTAATACTACTACTGCTAATAATTACCACTTATTCACTACTTTCTCTGTGCCTTGCACAGGCCTAAGCCCTTAACATGTATTGAATCATGCAATACTTATTAACCCTATGAGGTAGGCCCCACTGTTATCCTCCTTATAGAAGCACCATGAAGGGTATGTATGGAATAAATAGGGGTCAAAGCTATTTCTTTCCTGGCTGAAGTTCAGCACAGAACTTCAAACTCAAGAGTCAAATCCAAGACAAACAAAAGGATGTGAGACTTTACACAGTGGTCACTAAAACCTACGGAACTTGCCACCTCAAGCAATAGTACAAATAGAACTGAAAAAAGAGTTAAGAAGGATTTAGAATTATACTTACAGAAGACAAAACCCAGGTAACTTACTAAGAAAATCTTGTAAATTGTCTTTAAACTTGAGGTTGTCATTAAGGAGGACAGTCACACCCTCTCCCCTTCTATTTACCAACATGTCTGAGTCCCCCTATAAAAATTCTGAGCTGGATGGACCAGAACATCGCTCAAATGTGGCTTTTCCTTGACATAAGTAGCAGAACAGTATGGGACTTCCTTGTGAATATTTCAAGATAGTTACAATTTATACTCTACTTGGATCTGTTTTCATGGATAGATAAATTACACAGAATCCTATTTAAAGCAAAATTTTGCCCCTTAGAAATGGAAACTTTGCTCTGACTGCTGTGGCTCAGTGGGTGGGGCATCATCCCACAAACCGAAATGTTGCCAGTTTGATTCCTGATCAGAGCACATATCTGGGTGGTGAACCACATCCCCAGTTGCGAGCGTGCAATAAGTAACTGATTGATTTTTCTCTTGCACATTTATTTCTCTAGCATATCGATGTTTCTCTCCTTCTCTTTCTCCCTCTTTTACCCTCCCTCTAAACATAAATGCATAAATAAATAAAATATTAAAAAATGGAAACTTCCTTAAAAAACTATTTGCAGAAGCATGAATTACCAAAAAGAGAGCAGATAGAGGAGGGTTTTGCCTTTAACATCCATTGTCTAGTTATTTTGGGTTATTTCATACCCATATTTTTTTTAAGTAATTACATTCCAGAGAGAACAAATTTCATACAAGGAAAAATGAGATAGTGGCTTTAAATAGTGCTCCTGTGTAAAAAATCCTCCCATGAAAACTTACATTGTGTCTTCTCTGATGCATCAATCCTTGCAAAACCCAAGGACAGACTTATCCAGGGCTTCTCTCTTGTGGGTATAATGGTGCTCATTTCCACAAAATGCACCATCATCCTCCCTTGGCTTGGTGACTTCCTTATTGAGATACTTTAAGTGCTTTGAACACACCGTGAAAAAGAAAGAAGAGAATAAAGGTTACAAGTGAATATCTAGTTTGCAGAGAACTCACCTTATCTGTGGGAAAGAAGTATGAAAAAAATCTAAAAACTAGAAACCTAAGAAACAGCAGAAGGAGAAAGGGACAAATGAAAGGACAAGATTGTTCTCAGGTATATTACACTACAATTTTAAAGTTGTTTTAAAAGAGAGAAAGGGCTAAATGTGGATTTCAATGATAAATATGGATATCTGGGCCATAAGCAAGATGTTGAAGCTGCCTATTCCTTTCAGCCCTTCTATTTCTCACAGCACAGAGTCTCCACTCTCTCCTCATTCCCCTCACCCTGACCCTCTGTCCTCTTGCTGCCCAAAGCCCATTTCAGTAGCTAGTGGCTAAGCCAGCACTCCTCCAGGCAGACCCTGGTTACAAGCCATTCTCACTTACTTTGTTTAAAATGTATCTGTGTTCTGCCCATTTTAAACCTTGGCCTGAGAACATTTTTATCTTAACAGAGAATACTTATTAAATATGGCTTCTACTTCTAGTTGCAAGTACAGATATTTTGGGAGCAGAGGCCTCCATATAACCTCAGATAAGAGGTGGAAAGGCAACAGTTTTTGTCTGTCAGGTAACTATACTGTCCTTTTGTTTTCTCATCTGTAGAATGGAGGTAATATCTTTCATTTACATTACAACTGACAACACTTCACATACATTTACATACTTGATTCTCACAGCCACCACCTGAGGTAAAAATTATTTCTCCATTTTACAGACAAGGGAATTAAAGCTCAGTGAGGTTAAGTAACTTGTCTTGGAATAATATATGAAAGGGCCAGTACATAAGGAAAAGAGTAAAAAAACCAGAATAGTGAGTGGGCATGTGATGACAGAGGCTGGTTAGATAATGGAGCCATGTGACTGTAAAGAGATAATATGAAACCAAGGTTATGGGTATGGGCTTTGGACTCACAAGCATATAGATGTGAATTCTGGTCCTACCCCTTTTTACCTGGCGTCCCTTGAGCAAGTCATTTCTCAAAGTCTACATTTCCTCAGTTGGAAGATGCAGGTAATAATGCTGACCTTATAAAGCTGTTGTGAGGATTATGTGAAATACTAAGTGTAATGTATTTAGTAGAGTGCAGAGCACATGATAAACAAGCAAAAATGTGGAGGCTCCTTAAGTAATCAGTACTGATAATACTTGTTGCACCTGCTATCCTAAAACATGGAGTCCACTAGCCCAAAGGCAGAGTTAGCCACTAGTGACCAGGCCATGGAAAAACAAAACCAAACATGGTTGACACAAGGAAAGAAAGAGGAGGCTGTGTATTCTGGAGGTGGGACTAGTCAATAGTACTCAGGGCAAGGCTGCAGTTTTCTTAGAACAGTGGTTCTCAAACTTGAGCCTGCATTACAATAATCTGAAAGGCTTGCTTTTTTTTTTACATTTTTAAAGTTTTTTCAATTACAGTTTATATTTAGTATTATTTTATATTAGTTTCAGGTGTGCAGCATACTGGTTAGACAATGATATACTTTACAAAGTATTCCCCCGATATCTCCAGGACTCACCTGACATAGTTATTACAATATCTTTGACTATATTCCCTATGCTGTATTTTACACCCCCATGACTACTTTGTAACTACCAATTTGTACTTCTTAATCTGAAGGGCTTTAAGAAGGGCTTTAAGAAGGGCTTTAAGAAGCCCTTCAGATAGTTCTTAAAATATAGATGTCTGGGACTTACTTCCAGAGTATCTGATTCAGAAGGTCTTGGATGAGGTTTGAGAAATTGCAGTTCTAATGAGTGTCATGGTGTTGCTGATACCACTGATCTTAGGAGCCCACTTTGAAAATCATTGTCTTAGAATAAATAATCCTGTCCAGTTGTGAGCAGCAGTTTTCTTTTGCTTTTGTTTTCTCTTTCCTTCTTAGTAAAAATCCACTTGAAAAACATCAATCCTATTCTAGTAGAACAACCCCATAACTGATCCAGAAGAGCTAGGGCAATCAGAAGACTGTGGAAACTAGGGATGGTGGTGGCAATGACTGCCCCACCTAAAAGGCTAGGAGAAGCCTTAGATCAGAGCAAAGATCAAAACTCATTTGAGAAAAATCAGAACTATCTGTAATTACTGAGCTTCTCCCAGCTTGAATTTTCCCTCACAAACTTTTCCTTACTTAAGCTTTTTTATCCCTTTTATAACTACTATACTATACTATGGAAGGTGGGGAAAGAGTCACTGTGTTGTTTTTTTTTTTTTTTTTGTACTTTTCCTACTCCTTGTTATTACAATTTGTCAACCACAAGGCCAATATGAACTCTTTAGGGAGCCTAGAGCAGCATGCACAGGTTATGGCAGCCTGAGAAAAAGGTTTAATGAAATTGGACTTCTCTCTTGAAGTAAAATATGTGCTCTGTGCTCCGTATCATATTACAGCAAATTTGAAAACCAAAGGCTATGGTCCAAGTCAGTGCCTGGCAGTTGTCAGGAACTAAGCTTTGGTACCTGTTAAATACAGTTAATGAAGCAGTCTGTGTTTATAAGTTAGAGGGTTTGTCTTTGAAAATAGTAACCCAATAAAATGAGAAAAACAGCCTTGAGTTTAGACTTCTAGATTAGAAATTATGTGTCCCTTGAATTTGAAGGAGGTGAAAGAATTTGTGGTCTTACTTGTTGAAAACATATACTCCTACTGCAAGTCTTAGAAAACTGAAACAAATAGGAAACTCTGCTATAATTATAAGAATGTAAGTTTCAGCTCTTGAGGCAGAGAAACTTTGGATCAGGAATTCCACATAGGTTGTCTGGGCCTGTTCAGTGCCTTTAAGCTGTCGGGTATTTGCCTGCACCAACCTGTCCACGCTACATGAAAACAGGCCTCCTACATTTTTTCAGTATCTATGACTTCTGGCCTGAACCATTCACCCCAGCTTATCTCATACACATTTCTAACTCATCCTCAGTCTGTTCTAATTTCTGACCCTGTGACTCATTTTTCCTCTTATCACCTTGCCTCACCCTAGGACCTGGCACTTGGTATTACTTCTCAAACATGAACCTATGCAGTCCTCTTTGGCCAATAATCTGATTCCTCACTTGGATACACAGATATTGGCATCCTTGGATGAGTGCCCTACTGGGACAAACCCATTCCCTGGGACTTCTACACAGGCCCTCATGGAAAGTACCACTGCCCAATAAACCAAGCCCTTGGAGCAGACTTCAGACTTGAAATTTGTGGCTCCTTGATACTGCTCTCAGAAGTAGCAGAAAACAAATGGAAAGGAAAACTTTTGATTGCTCAATCATTATATACAAAAGAGCCAACTGAATTTTTATTTGTTTAAAGTACATAAGGAAGAAGTGTGTTGGTTGGTAGTATATACTATTTAGTGGTTCTAACTTCTCAGGTGTGAAGAATTACTATTTATGTTTTCCTTTCCTTTGTATCTACCTCTCCCAAACAGCCCACCCATCTATTAGTGCCAAAGACTTATTAATTCTACCCTTCATAATGTATTTTAAATCAGTTGTATATTCCCTGAGCTATTTGTAATAGTATCTTAATATCTGGTCTACCTGTAGTCAGTGTCTCTTTCTCCTCTGGTCCCACTTTTGCCTATCCCCTATCCCCTGCCAATCCATTCTCCATACTTCTGTCAAAATAAGCTTTCTAAAACACAGATCTAGTAATGTTACTACTCTTAATTGTTTTTATTCCCATGTATGTATCTGACTATATATATATATATATATATACACACACACACATACAGATACATATGTATATATACACACACACACACACACACACACACACACACACATATATGAATGAATGATTCTGGTTTCTAGAAGATAGACCCTTCTAATTATGACAATAATATTGATCTATTATGCTATGTCTGTATTGTGCTTCAGAGTGTTTCACAGCTATTATATAGTTTTTAACAATACTATGTCATATTTTCATCTCTATATCTGAGGAGTGCAACTTTTATATATAGTGAATAGTACATAGTATGAGGTGACTATATTAAAAATTAAATATGTACTGGATCTATTTAGCTAAGCAAGTAGATTACTCTTAAATAAAATTTAAACTTTTAGTTTCAAAGAAAGAATTTTTAAAATTTGTTCAGATGTTGGCAAATCTTAGTTATTTAGAGCATTCAATTACTGAAGTCAAAGTTGATCATTCAACTCCCATTTGTTTAATTTTGTCTCATTCAGTTTCATGGACAGTCTGTAACCCTAACCTCAGCCAGCTATTTCACAATTGCAAGTCCCAATGGAACATGGGTAACAGACTATGGATAAATCTCCATTGTGACCCCATCCCTGTTACTTGAAAACTCAAATATAGTGGTAACTTCCTAGTGTTATATAGATTTTTGTGTTTGTAGTTATACAATGAAGTTTAGTAATAATCATCTAGACAAAGAGACACTATGATTCTCCAAAACTGTACTTTGAGGATCCTAAAGGATGCTTCATAAATATCTCATGACAATAGTAATTTCCTAATTATACAATTCCTGTATAATCATACTAGTTCCATCTCTACTGATGACTTACATAGCAATTATTGATATAACTTCAAATAAATCCTGCAGTAATTCCACTTATTCTGCATTCTTTATTGAAAGATTAACAAAACATTATACAAATTATACTAGCCTTCTCATTCACACAGATGTAAGGAGAGCATCAGTTTGAACCTTATGTCAGATGGCATTAAGATTTACCTCTATGGCAGTCCTGAGAAAACCCTGACTGGAAATTTTCAAATTTCCTCTTATTTGCACTTGTTAAGGCAAGAATTTATTGTTAATATGAAAATATCTCTGAAAGGAGTAATAAATCATTGTCAGTCATTAGCACCCAGCTATGAATTAATTTATCTCATCCCTCCCACCTAACATTTCACTAAAAGATGTGCCTTAAGGAAAACACCCTCCTGGTATATTTTGATGGAAAGATAGTGTAGACAATGGTTTACATTCCTGAAGAACAGTCTTAGGTCAGATTCTGAGGATACTATAAAGGCACAGGATGGGGCACATAGGGGTAAAGTAGAAATATTCCTAGAAGAGCAGAACAGTGCCAGAAGATAAGTTTCTCTTACATCATCATTTGACTTTAAACAAGCAATAATTAAAAATATATGAAGTGGTATTGTATTAACAGATTCCTATAATGGTTAAGAAACCAAATTTTGGCATCAGATAGACTTGGGTTCAAATTGTAGTTCTGCCACTTTCTACGTGTGTGGCCTTAGGCAATTGTAATCATTCTGAGCCTTGATTTGCTGATTTTTAAAAAAATAATGACAGTACCTACCACAAAGGGTTGTATTGAGAAATTAAATAAGATAATTTATGTAAAGCACTTTGTGAAATACCTGAGACATTGTAAGTAATCAAGAAATATTAACTATTACCATATAAATCAAGTTTTAAGGGTGCTTATTCTCAAGTATATGATGGGGTTTGTCAGGAAAAAGTCCAGCCATTGTTAATGTAATGTTAATATAACAACATTTTGCCTGACATTGCTGGAAGCCAAGGTGAGCGAACTGGAATGTGCATGCATGAACAATGACACTTCACTGTATTAGTCAGTGGGGGTGGTAGACGCCATTGAGTGAGCATGCGTGCTGTTGTGGCCATTGCATTCAAAATGACTGAGTGGGTTTAGCAATGAGCATGCATCAAATTTTGCATTAAGCTTGAACGTTCCTCCAAGAAAACTATTCAAATAATTCAGAAAGCTACAGCTATGGGCAACTGGTGATTGGCAGCTTCATCAGAACAATGCATTGGATTATGCATCATGTCTTGTGCAGAGATTTTTGGTGAAACATCAAATCACTCAGGTGACTCAGCCCCCCTACAGCCCAGATTTGGTGCCTTGTGACTTCTAGCTTTTGCCAAAACTAAAATCATCTTTGAAAGGGAAGAGATTTCAGACTGTCAATGGGATTCAGGAAAATATGATGTAGTGGCTGATGGCGATCCCAACAAAAGATTTTACAGTGTTTTAAATGCTGGAAGAACTGTGTGAGGTCCCGAGGTGCCTACTTTGAAGGGGGCTGAGGTATCATTGTCCTGTGTGCAATGTTTCTTGTGTTTTGTATCTTCTTCAATAAATATCTTTTTTTCATAGTATATGGTTGGATTCTTTCTGGAGAGACCTTGTCTATATTTTCAGTGAAACACTACCTAGTGGAGCCAGATTTGTGACACTTCAAAATAAAAACTCTTACAAATTTCTTTGATGCTAGAAATAAATAAATCTTATTAAAATAAGATATAAGTCCAAGAAATGCATGAGGATGAAAGCATCTTTGTGTTCAAACAGACTCAAAAGTCATACTTTAAAAATATGAGGTCTCATTAAATGAGTGTAGTTGATGATCGAATTAATACCATGACAACTCAGAGCAGTGTAGAAGGTAAGCAGATGAAACAAAGCTGGAAGCAAAAGCAAATGTTACTTATTCACCTAGAAACTGGGTATAATTTCTGGTCAACTTGCAAAAACAAGATATAGTTTCTTTCATAAAAAGAATTTAGAGGAACATAATGAAGATACAATCCCTTATCAAGAAAGGAATTTAAGGGCAAAACATCACAAATCAAACATTATATTTATTATCATTTATGTTGACTTTTGACAGTTCAGAGAAAATAACATTTGTATTTGCATTCTACTTGTGCCTGAGGACATTTTTTTGTTGTTGTTGTTCAGAGATAGCTGATTAGTTGATAAACAAATTTCAAATCACCAAGTTATAACTGTTGTTTTTTTAGGGCATAAACAATGATTCCTTATCATTGTAACTAAAAGCAGGCCAAAGCAGTAGGTGTGATGAAATCTTCAAAGTATGACTGTTAACTGTCACCTGCACAGTAACCCCTGACAGCCATTTCCTGCTTGGCAGCATAGAAGATAGGGCTGTAGAATGTGGGTGTCTGACATGTCATTCTGACTTGTCATTATGACTGGAATAACCTCTTCTGTCTACCTGACCAAGCAACATTTTCTTTAATTATGAGTGACATAGTTCCAGTATCTAGCCGTAAGAAAAAAGTTCATAGTTTGGTTCTGTTAAATTCAAGAAATGTGAGTTTTCAAGTCAACAGAATAACAATGAACTTTTATGTAGAGCACCTTCAAGCATATAAAGCATATTTTCATACATGATTTCATTTAATTCCCTCAGTATATCTATGAGGTAAACCATAGCTATTTCTGCTTCTACTGTAAAGAAACTGAGATTCTGGAGATGAAAAGGCATTCCTCAAACATCACAGGTGCTTAGTGATGAACATTCCAGCATTGACTCCAAATTCTAAGCTCTTGACCTCCCACCTACTATTAAGTAATGCTACTACCATCTATCAAGGTTCCCAGTGTGTCTGACTCTCCTTCAAACCCTTTGCTCTACAAGTCACGAGATGCTATTTATTTTACCTCCATAATGCTTCTCAAATCTATCCACTACTGAAGTTCTTATCCCCATTCCATGACCCTAGCCCAAGCCACCATTTTTCTAATCTGAACTATTGCAGTACTATTCTATCTATTCTGCTTGTGATCTTCTAATCTGATCAACATTTTGCTGCTAAAGTGGGCTATTTAAAAGCACAAATCTGAACATGACACTCACCTTCTTAAAACCCATAAATGGTTCCTCAACATATTCAAATAAAATTCTAATTCATTAGCATGTCCTGCTTCATCCCTTTCCTCCTCTCCTCTTTATATACCCTATGCTCTGGCTAGAACTAGCTCCCTTCTTTAACTTGAACCTCCAGAACATTTGTTGTTTTTGTGTTTTTTATTTGATTGGAAATATTTCTTCTTCCTGTTGTCTACCTTATTTTGTAGGAGCAGACTATATCAGATGTCTTTGGTAAGATATTCTAACCCTTATGGAATGTTCCCATTAGTCTTCATATAAACTCCTCTTATGGCATTTAACAAATTTAATTGTAACTGTTGATTGGCATGTTCATCTGACCCACTAAACTTTAAGATAAGGGTCAAAGACTTATAAAACATATACCCATTTTTTTTGTCTAACACAGAATTTGGAACATAGTAGGGAGTAAAAAATGTTTATTATATGACACTCATAAGCAATGATTAATTGTTTATCATATGCCCAAGTCTATGACATGTAGAGAGATACCAGGTCCAAGCTTTACTGAAAAAAGGACAATTACACAATTCATTTTGGGCAGAAACAACTTGAGACATGTTATTATTGACATATTGTGTATACTGACTGAAAATCTATAGCAAGTCAGAAGATTTGAAACTAGGGAGGTACCTCTTTACTTCAGAAATGATAATTACTTATGAAAGGCCAACAGCAATTGATTATTTGCCACCCAGCAGCTGTCACAGTACTCATTTTAAATCATATTTTATAAAACCAAGTCCTTTTAAAAAGTGAAGGTTTTTTATTAATTAGTGAGAAATACCATCCCCTAGGAGACTAAGTTACAGCAAGTACTTAGAGACTGAAAATAAATACCTACAAGTGTGAGGAGGGATAATTTTACCTGTCTGGGATATGACATGGTTGGAATACCTTCTTTAAGGGAATGCATGTCCATTATTTAATTGAGAAGAAAACATACTTCATTTTATTTAACCAGTAAAAATATGGATAAATCATTGTGGATATTTGCTGCTATCCATTTGGCACCCTTTCCCTGGCCAGCACTACCAAGTCTCCCCTTACACTCAAACAAAATGTGGCCAGTAGTTTTCCTGTTTTATACCTTGCACAATCTGTGATAGTATAGCACAACCTACAGAAATGTTTCCCTCCACTATCAGTTAGCTAACTGGGAAGCTACATGTCCTTCCTCAAAAATGATTCTGAACAGCCCCTCAACCATCCCTACAGAGAATTAGAAGTAGTTGCATTCATTTTTCAAACTGAGACCTTAAGGATTTTTCCAGTGAACTTAAAGTAAACTGTAACTGTCTTTATAATGCAGATGCATATTGTGGCATTCTAAATGGGGTATATTACTTAAGAAAATCAAATCAACAAACTCATTGAGTGTTAGCTATGTATAAAGCTCTGTGTTTATTGCTGCATGGGACATGTGGAAGCATACACCATAGTCCTCGCTCTTAAATTGTTTAATTAGGTTGTAGAGAAATCCCTTAACTAGATCAGGGATACGGAAAGGAGGTGAAGTTGACCCTCAGCTGGTATGTTATGAAGAATTAACTGAGGCATTTAAAGAAAATTAACAGAGCACAGAAGCTATGATAGGAGAATATATAGGCTAGGGAAAGATATTGGCAGAAGAGTTAAGAAGTGAAAAAAAAAAAAAAAAGAAAGAAGAACCAAAGCAGAGGATCCTAGATGAATGGTGGTAGGTAATGCCAGGAAGAACAAAAAGCTAAATTAATAGAGCAGAGTGGTCAGAATGTACCAATTGTGGTAGTGATGAAGGTGCAGACTGCATACACAGAAAAAATAGGTTCTTCCAAAAGCAAATGGATTTCATTTAGGGTTCAAACAAAACAGAACATGACTCCTCTGGAAACCAGAATGAGAAACAAAGATAATAGCTTTACCTTGACCAGTACTGGAAATAAAGTGAACCAACCACAATCCTATCACTCTTGAGAAAAGGCTCATGGATTGAAAATGAATGCCAGTAGACAGATCCTAAATGGAATCCACCCATTACTTATACCTGCAAAACGAGTCATGTAAAGTGTATCTGGGAAAATAGTATTTAGCTTGTAGTTCCTTTGTATTAGAGGGAGATTTTGTTATAAACACAAATTACATGTTGCGTTCATCCTCAGTGGACAAGGTGGAAGGGGGGGAATGCTACTAGAAAACTCAGACAGTCTGGTACCAATATGGAACCTGTAACTCTGAATAAGGAAATCTCCAGCCCTACCACACATAGCATCTTAAGAAGCAGAGATATGTCAAAGTAGGGGAAACCATGTCTCAGGGTCTGAATTTTTCACCATTAGAGTCTATCTCTTATGGTGTTATAGAAACATACATTTTATTTTATTTTATTTTATTTTTATTTACTTATTGAATTTACTGGTGACATAGGTTAATAAAATTATATAGGTTTCAGGTGTACAACTGTATCATACACCATCTGTTTACTGTGTTGCATGTTTACCACTCCAAGTCAAGTCTCCTTCCATCACCATTTAATCCCCCTTCACCCTCTTATACCTCTCCTCACCCCCTTACCTGGGAGGAATGACTATCTGATTCATCTGTTTTTTGTTTTAAGATTTTATTTATTTATTTTTAGACACAGTAGAAGGAAAGGAGAAAGAGAGACAGACATGTGCCCTGACTGGGAATCAAACCAGTGACCTTTTGGTTCACAGGCCTGTGCTCAATCCACTGAGATACACCAGCCAGGGCCTGATTCATTTGTTTTGTCTTCATTCTTTCAAGAAACATTGAGGGCCTGGCACAATGCTAAGGAATACACGTATGTATAAAACCTAACCCCTCCCTTCAAGAAGGTCACAGGTCAGCTGAACTTATTGCTTTTCATGAGGATGAAAAATTTTGTTTTGTGGGAAGATGTATGTGGGATGAGGTTACATGGCAGAAAGGGGAGAGAGAGAGAATAAATCTGCAGGAGGCTAAGAAATCTTTAGAGCCTGGAACTGTATGGCATATGACAACCTAAGCACCTGGGGAAGTAGGAAGAGGATGATAGCAAGAGAAGGGCTAGTATGATAAATTTTGTGGATTGAAAGACAGATAACAAAGCCTATAAGGAAGAGAAAAGAAGAAGCCAAAGCTGGAGGAAACATGGTTTTTCTGTGTCTGTTTCTGACGGATAAAATGCCTTTCATTTTAACATACTATTTTGTGTGTGAGAGAGAGAGACAAAGAGATATTGAGAGAACTTCCATCAACCCTTTTAACCATTGGTAACAGGGTGGAGACTGTAGCCATTAAAACAAAAGCAACTAGATCAGTGAGCCGAAATTGAACTTTAAAAAAAGAGGAAGTGAAGAAAGTTTGTTTGTGAGCTGTGGTGGCAGGAAATCCTGTGACTAACCTTATTTCACACATCTCAGATTATTCAAAGGGATCTTGACTTTTTTTTAAGAATAGTAACTTAAAATGGAAGGGCCTGAGAAGACCTGACACCCTTGCTAAATAAACTAATCCAATTTGGGTTATCTGTTTCTATGTGAAGAGATGCTTTAGGAAACATGGTGCCCTGGTATTTTCAATGAATAGAGTAATGTAGCATTAACAAATGGGATTTGACTATTGAAAAAAAAATGCCAACATGTTGGGAACAAAATCAATGGGCAATCTTTCTACTTGTAGAAATGTTTTATAGGGATGAAAACAATCATTATATATGTGTTATTATAATTTTAAATAGTATTAGTAGAAGTGTGGACTATGATGAGAACTGCAGGGGGTTGAAGAGTTGGCAAGGAGGGGAGACAATGATGAACAGGGTTAGCCAGTTACAAAACAATAAGCATCCAGGCAAACAATGATGTGTGTTTCTACAAGGGCACAATAATGAGAAGGAGCCCCTGTTCTTGACTAGGCTGGCCCATTAGCAGGGAGAGTTGTGGTTCCAACCATCTGGAGCTTTCATTTCCAGCTGAATGTGCAAGTGTAGCGAGAAGGTCTTGGATTTATCTTTTATTAACCATGAGTGAAAATGTACTTCAGGCAAACACAGAAGTAATTTGCTCTTTTATATTCCAGAAGTATATGTAAAGCATACTCAGTTTTCTGAAGACAATAAAAGAAGAGAGTGTGACAATTGTTTACAATATATGCTAAGGGCTGGGTTGGTTCAGCCCAACTGCATTTTCTAAATAGTCAGTGGGACCCTCATTTCCATATATCACATCACTACTCTCCTTGATGGAGTCTACAGGACTCTCATCGAGAGTCTAGTTTCCCTTTCAAATAGAAGCATATATATAGAAGTGTACAATCCATGTCAATAGTCATCTTACCACCTCTTGTCTGGGCCATGTGTCTCTGTGGGAGTGTGCTATGGGGTTGCATGTGTCTACAAGCAGCTAAGCCTTACAAAAAGCCAGAATCCTACTTATAGGACTGACTTGCCATTTAACTCATGGACTGATGAGGGCAGGGTTCTTTCTATGTGCTCTGAAATCATTAGAGGGAAATTGCTGTGTTGAAAGAACTAAAAAAAAAAGGCAGAATGAAAATAGGTTAGATATTTGTAGGCCCATGCTGGAAACTAAGCCTCCAGCTGAGATAGACATACTGGTGTTGATCTCTCAGTGCTCTGTGACTCATTACAAGGCTCATACTGGCCAACCACCATATTTGAGGGACCAGGTCAAGATTGGAGACCCTAGTACTCTGAAATAAGCACTCCCAGCTGGTCTGGAGAGCAGGAACTGGATCCTAGGGCTGGAATTACATTTGTACCTAGTTCAGGCAAGGTTCAGGAATCTGAGACAAGAGCCAGGCAGAAGCCAAGACATGGGGGAAGGAGGGAGGTATCCCAGACTAGGGAAATATTGTGAATAAAGGTAAAGAGACAGGAAAGCACTGAGTACTTCTGAGGAATAGGTAGGATCTGTTGTCAGTGCCCAGAACAGGAGGAGATAGAAACCTGATGACTTAGGAATCAAACTTCAAGACCCAGGAGAACACCTTGAAAATTGTCCAGGGCTGGGAGTCAGGGGTCAAGGAAGGAGCTTCTCACCATTGACTTCAAGGGGAAAAAAGCAATTACCTCAAATCCCTGTGATTGGATGATTACAGTTTTAAGCTTAAGTGAGGGCTTTGAGCCTGAAAACCAATTGAAAGGGAACTTGGGACTCAATTCAATTCATCTATTGAGTGCCTACTATATACAAGGCACTCTGCTAGTTTTTGAATTAGGAATGTGATAATTTGGAACTTAAAAGCCATATCAGGAGTGTAAACCATGCCAGATTTGATTCTGTCAGAAAATCAAGTACATAGAGTCTACACATCTGATTGAACATATGATGTGCTGTTGACTCATTATGAATTTGACAACTGTAATTTATGAAGGCCAGTTTGGACACATAATCTGACTAATGATTTTTTCCTCATGACTAAATTTATTTGCATACAGTTTAAATTATTATAAAATTTAAACATTATATTACAATTAGTTACATATTTTACAATTCATCTTTATTGAAAGTCATAAACACACATAAAAAATACAAACTACAGACACTAAAAATGTATATGAATGAGAAACAGAGAGGTAAATTGGAAAATGCATCCATTTTGGGGTTGAAAAAAGATGGTTTCAAATCCTATCTATACCATTTACTAGTTGTGTGACCCCAAAGAGTTACTTGACCATTCTATTTTTTAAAAAGATTTTATTTATTTATCTTTTTAGACAGAGGGGAAGGGAGGGAGAAAGAGAGGGAGAGGAACATTAATGTGTGGTTGCCTCTCATGTGCCCTGTACAGGGGACCTGGCCCACAATCCTTTGGTTCACAGGCTGGCACTCAATCAACTGAGCCACACCAGCCAGGGATACTTGACCTTTCTGTGCCTCAGTTTCTTCATGTGTAATATGAGGATAAAAATAATACTTTTAAGAGTTATTGTGTGGATTACCAGTAAATGAAGTAATGTCCATAAAATACTTAGCAAACTGTCTACTTAAGTAAGTGCTCAAAAATTACAGTTTTATTTTTGTTGTTGATTTTTGTCATTCATCTATTGTTGAAGCTGATAGCATATTGTTCTGTTTATACTTTCTTTTTAATTGCACTCATTTTGTTTTGGAAATCTTTATCCTTAAATTTTTCAATCAAGTTTTTCAAAGAAATCTTGGCAAGCATTTGTGTATTTATTTGGATTATTCTGAAAATATTTATATTTTTTAGTAATCAAGAGTAGCTTTTCCAAGTCTCATTAATTTTCCACTTGTGAAAATGACCCTTGATCCCAACATTTGTACTCCATAGTAAAATACTGATTTTCCACATCCCTTTCATTTAGAAGATTGATACTCTCAAGAGAAAATTATTTAAGTATATTATACTATACCTGATCTATAATTATTTTCTCTATGTTTCATTTGGCTAGTAAGTCCTCATTAGGCTATGATTTAAGAGCCAAAGGGTTATTAAATAGATTATTGTAAGACAAAATAGCAAACATACTTTGGGAAAGAATCTGTTTCATTCATGTATTCTCATTAACAGACTCAAGGAAAATCAAGCAATCTTAGCTTGAATTCTCTAGGAATGAGACCCTGAGACAAGGTAATTCAATAAAAGTGGTTTGTTTGGGAATTTCAGGTAATACTTGTAAGGGAATGGACTATATTTATA
Source organism: Phyllostomus discolor (assembly GCF_004126475.2). NCBI lineage: Eukaryota > Metazoa > Chordata > Mammalia > Chiroptera > Phyllostomidae > Phyllostomus > Phyllostomus discolor. The sequence goes on along the minus strand of NC_050198.1, from coordinate 81,938,111 downwards.
AAGGAAATAAAGGCAGTCAATAAACTGTATGCTAATAAGCCAGCACCAAAGTAATAGACTGAAAATTATATGGGGAAATTCTGAAAAATGGTACAACACATAAACTTCAGAATTATCCCACCCAATGGGCAAAGGAGCTGAAATATTTATACATAAATGTATGAGCCACATCTCATCACTCCTGGGGTATGTTAATTAATTAGCACTTTTTATATTGTTGCATAAGTAGACAGTACAGAAATCTACAGTTGTTGGGGGGAAAGCCCTCAAGCAGTCATGCAGATACTGGTCTTTGGAACTTGGTCTGAGCATGTGGAAAAGTTGAAGGAACATAGATGGAGCTCTAATAAGACCTGTTATATCAAGAAGAGCTCAAATGGGCTTTGATTCCATGGGATGCAGGGCTACTGGGCTAAGGTTTAGACTAAGCTCTGATTCTGGCTCTCTTAATGCCATAATCTTTTAGTGTACTCCCCACTGGCTGACATATTTTTTCTTACTATCAGAGTAGTAATATCTAATAATTTGGGATGATCTTAGAGGAAAAGATGGAAAAAGAGATGCAGAGAATCAGAGCAAGGGCTTTTCCCCCTATACCTAGTCCACTCACCCTGCTCTTTCTGTGTCCCTACACTCTTTATGTCTTCTTAGTTCATGGAATGAATGAAGCTGAAAGAGAGAGGCTGAGAATAGGAGACAAAGAAAACAGAGCTGATATCTGTCTAACATCATGGAAGCAAGAGATTCCCTGTAGAGTTGATCCCCAAAAAGACATAGACTCTTGAAACTCCCAGTAAAATGGACCAATAGACTGTCCTGGAATTTGATGACTGTTGCTATGCTACTCTTCTTAAGTGTGGATGGGGAGTGTTGGGATAAGGTGGAAGTTGGCCAATATTTATTAAGATTTGTCTTACTCAATAAGGTCTAGGTCAGTAGTTTTCATACTATACTCATAAGTGTAGTAGACATTTGTCATGGTTTGGCTATCCAGCATATTCTCCTTCTTAATAGTGTCCCAGTGTCTTTGAGAGGCTTTCCAATTGCATGTGGTCTTAGTGAGAGGCAGTGCTTACCTTTCATTACAGTATCTCAAGGGCCAGAACCTGTTCTCCACAACTCTGCAGCCATGCAGCAAGCATGTAACTGTCAGAAAATTTCTGGAATTAAATTGTACAATTATGGAAGATTTGGAGTATAGGATAGCACCTAAAAGAAATTTATAGTCTTAGAATCAAAGGGGAAAAAAGCTTCTTTACTTCCATGGATATTCAGAGTGGTAGGTTTCAGAGTTAAACAGAAGTAGCTTTCTGTATAAGAGTCATCTAGACAGTTTTCTCACAGTGGAAGAAGGAATGATGATGATTATGATGATGATGTTGATGAAACTGGTGATGGCTAATATTTACTGAATGCCTACACTGGGCCAGACACTTCACAAGGGTGATATAATTATCTTTACAACAATCCTGAGATCTGAGTGTGATTCTAATCTCCATTTTTCAGAAAATAAAACTGAGGCTTCAAATCCAACTCTGTCTGACTTCAGAGCCTGAACTCTTTACCATAATGCTGGGCTGCTGCTTCCCATAGCCAGGAATTGAAATTGTTGATATGAGCTTAGCTAAAACTCATGAAAGGAAGAGAGTCCAAGGGTACCATTAAATTAGCTGAACACAGAGTATGACCTGTGAGGAAGGTTTATGTGACCAAGTCATGTGGTCATGACTCAAATGTAATGGGAGGTACTGAGTGATTAGATTTTGCAGGAAGGGTGACAAACCAGTTTAGATACTATAAGGAGGGTTGGAGAAAGTATGGAAGAATGATATGATTAGAGATGGAGAGTACAGTGTCAAAAGTAGCATGTACTGTTCTGTGGCTTAAGTGGATTTAAAGGAGCCAAATACTCCATCTCCTGCTCTTATCTTCTTCAATATTTTGTTGATTTCCTGATTTTACAAAACTCAGTGGAATCTTGACTTTACAGTTTTGTTCTCCTTGTGGTTGCTCAAGTGCAATTTACACTAAGTTTAACTCTGTTTTTAAATATTCTCCCATGCAGTTCTGAGTTACTTTGGGACAAAATTCAGGTCATCTTTTGGTGTGTGTGCATTTGTGTACCTGTATGCACACATATGCTTGTATAATGGATCCCAGCTTATTTCTCTTTGATTTCATACATCTCTATTGATAGACAAATTATATTCAAAATGCTCAGTTCAAATACACATGATGTTGCATGCTTGATGGATTCTAATAATGGTGAATTGCATATTTGAAATGTAAAAAAGGTGACTTTTTGTACCTGCTCTTTTTAAATTTTTTATTTATTTATTTTTCCATCACCATTTATTCCCCCATACCCTTATCCACTCCCACCCCCTTCCTCACAATTACAACGCTGTTGTCCATGTCCATGAGTTAGTTTTTTTCCTTTTTTGCTCAATCCCTCCACCCCTCCCAACCCTAAAAAAGTGACTTTTGATGTTCTTTTTCTGGAAAGTTCCTAAGAGTTTAGAAAAGCTGCTTTTGCATATGGCATGAGAGTTATGGCTTTATGCTGGGAGGTGTGTGTGCGTATGCATAATTGAAACAATACAGAGCAATCTTCAGCAGGAGGATGGCAGATACCCTGAGGGCCACTTAAATCGTGTGATTTTCTCAGAGCTGTGAGAAAGAAACTTGAGAAATCATGTTGAAAAAATAGTTTTCATCTATCAGGGCCTTAAAAGTATAGTAATTTGAACAGATACAAAATTCATGCAAGTATCTAAACTCAGCATAAATTGGAAAGGACAAAACACAGTGTCCCTCCCCCTACATACTCCTTACAAACACTTCCCAAGAGCCCTTGTTTATATTAGTTGTTGGGGAAATGTGCTTTTACTTGAGGGGCCGAAACATGTGGAGGAGAGAGTATGTTCAGGTGTCTTCAACAGCCATGTGAGAGACATAGTTGCTCTGTGGAAGTCAGTTGTTTGCTAGGGTCCAAGTCTTCTATTTATACCTAACTCTACCTCTTCCTCCACCACTGTTTTGAGACTCCAGACTGGTGAGTGTGAGATTGGCAGACTTGCAAGTTGGCTATGCCACAAACCAGAGAATCATTATTGTTGAAGGGGATCATAGGGCTTATCCAAATGACTGAGACAAGGGTCACAATGGGGACTAATCTAATTTTCTATTTTGGGAACTTTGTGGTAAGAAGGGAAACTACCGGGAGTCTGATTTGTTTAAGGACACATAGGCCTCTTGGGATAAATGGTGAAGTTTCTCAGCACAGCAGGATTAAAAATGTAAACAAAGAATGGAAGACAAAGAGTGTTTCAACACTGGAGGTTGACAGGAACTCACTTGAAAGTTGGAGAGGTCCCTTGGGTTCCTTCCTTTGACACCAGTTTGGGAGCATTGAAACATGCAATTAATAGGATACTGGAGGGCAACCCCATTATGCCCTCTGGCCTGATGTTTGGACTTTATGTCACAGCAAAAAAAAAAAAAAAAAAGAACAAAACCAAAATAGTCATAATACATTTCCTAATACAGGATAGTATGCATATAAAAATAGATCACATTAGGCTGGTCAAGATAATGTTACTGAAAAAAAAGAGACGCTCCCCGTTGGGGTCCCCTGTACCAGTTGTGTTGACAGCAACAGCAGTAATGAAGTGATAACAATTGCATTAACAGTGCGGGAAGCAGATAGTGGTACTACAAATTTTAATAGTAATAACTATCACTTACTGAGGCTTACTGTGTATCAAGCCCTTTTTATTTACAGGGTCTGGCACAAATAATGCCCATTTTATTACAAATCATAAGCATGCAATTCTGTAACATAACAATATCACACTTAAGCATACCATGTGACATTTTAAGTGAAATGTTCAAATTAAAACTATAAATTGTGTAGGTTTGGCTGGGGTGGGGGAGGGGTGGGGAGAAAATGCAGGCAACTGTAATTGAACAACAATAAAGTAATTTTAAAAAAACAACAACACCCAATAAATTATTACACCCATATTATTGCCCTACCAAAGACACTCAAGCAGATCTTACTTCTGCAGAACCCTGTATTTCACTAATTCTATAGAGTAGATACTAGTTTATCTCCAATTCACATGTGATAAAACAGACTCAGTATCTGGCACAGGGTCGCATAATTGCTGAGTGACAGCCAAAATTGAAAGATTTTTAACTCTAAACCCTATGCATTTGATCCCTGGGCTATATGGTAACAAGAGTTACCAAAGAAAGCATGGGCTTACTGGTGCTAGGCTTGGAGTTCCAGAACATTTCTGATTGGAAACTCTAAGTGAACCTCACTGAAAAGCTGCAATGACCCAGAAAAAGAAAGGCAGTATGACTTGATCCTCTCTTTCTCTAGGATCCAGTTTTCCCATGTGACAACTAAGGTCAGTGCAGAGCAGTGGTTCTCCACAGGGCCTAGTATTGCCCTCTAGAAGAAGTTTTGGGTGTTTGTTGGAGCACATTTGTGTTTTCTGCGTCCTTTATATATAGAAATAAATATTGTTCTATGATAAATTGCTTTCCCTTTTTTTACTCCTTTACACCATAAGACTTTTTTTTTAAGATTTTATTTATTTTTAGAGAGGGAAAGGAGGGAGAAAGAGAGAGAGAGAGAAACATCATTGTGCAGTTGCTGGGGGCCGTGGCCTGCAACCCAGGCATGTGCCCTGACGGAATCAAACCTGCGACACTTTGGTTTGCAGCCTGTGCTCAATCCATTGAGCTATGCCAGCCAGGGCCATAAGACATTTTTTAAAAAAAATTACATGTGGAGGCAGGTTGAATCACCTGTTTTTCACTTCAGGATAATGGGAGGAGTTAATTTTTATTATTAAAAAGAAGCATTAACCCTGGCTGGCGTAGCTCAGTGGATTGAGCGTGGGCTGTGAACCAAAGCATCGCAGGTTCGATTCCCAGCCAGGGCATATGCCTGGGTTGCAGGCCATGGCCCCCAGCAGCCACACATTGATGTTTCTCTCTCTCTCTCTCTTTCTCCCTCCCTTCCCTCTCTAAAAATAAATAAATAAATCTTTTAAAAAAAGAAGCATTAGTTTAAGAATGACTGTTCTAGAAGGTTTAGAATGACCCTCCACATGTTTGTGGTGGTCTATCATTCCAAATCAGTCTTGGGGCAAGTGAAACAATGCCATGCCCAGTATCTGAATTATTGAGATGCCCTGACAGCCGAGGCCTGCCTTCCTGATGCTTTGGACATGGGATTGCTTACATCTAGGGTCCCTTGCAGTTGATGTTCTCTTGTCACTATCTGAGGTCACAGAGATTCCTCCACAAAAGATCACATAGCTTTGAATTTTGGCCTCTTTTTATTTGTCTCTCCAGTACTAATCTGCCTGAATCATGAGGCTACAGGGAAGGCAAATCTTCTTTGCTACTCTTGGCCAAGAGGGATGGGATAACAGAGGAAATCCATTTTAAAAAGTTCAAGTGTGTCTTTTGACTTCCCTCAGTTTAGGTCAGGTCACACTGATTATGTTCATAGAATTTCTGTTCTACTCACCTAGCTCTACCCATCCCATCCATACCAGTGGGCTGTTCTTACTCCTAATTTGGAGAATTCTCCATTCTTTCTTTTCAGGCCAGCCCCAGCCATAATCCTTGGGTTTCAGTCTAAGACTACACATGTGGGTTGAGAAATGAGAAAGGACATTTCTCCATTTTTATTTCTGTCTCTCCCAGGCTAGGAGTGAGGGCCAGCTCACATATTCATTTCCCTGGACTTTCAGAGCTGCCCACAGCTTACAATTCAGTTTAGATAGGGCTCTTTGGTTAAAATTTGATTCCAGGCACACAGTGTTGTTTTTCCATCAGAAAATGGGAAAATGGTAGCCTGTGAGTCATATAGGGAAAGTGTTCATTGTTATGCTATGAAAAACTCTTTCCAAAGAGCTTCCAGGTACTGCTGATGTTTCCACTCTACCTCAGTGGCCAAGGAGGGTGAAGTATACCCTCTGAAGGGGACAGCAAAATTTTCTACTTCATAGGGCCCTGTAGAGATTTCCAAGGTCCTCACTGTGCTTCCTTAGAGTATATTTACCCACAAGAAGGTTAGTTAAACCTGTAACTTTGCACAAGGTGATTTGTGCTCTGGGCCTCAATTTGTGCATTTTTAAAATGAGAGAATTGGATCTATTGCGATTTCAGGCTACTTCAAAGACAATATTGAGAATATACAGGCTTTGAAATAGATAAATGCAGACATTATTCATGTCTCTGAGACTTGGTGACCCTGAGCAAACCAATTAGTAGCCTCAGTTCATTTATCTTTAAATTGGATATAAGACCTATTTCGTTAAATGAGAGAGGATAAAATACCTAGCATAATGCTAGAACTCAGCAATTATTAATTTCCTTCTCACTTTCCTTATTTCTTTCTTTACCTCTATATGTAGCCATAAATTTGTGTCAATGGAGTGTTAAACATGAAAATGACAATGCCATGTCCATGTGCAGTGTCTGGAGATTTAGAGTAAAGCTGCCTCCATTCGCTGCTGAAAGTGCAAAGAATAGTGCATGCTCCGGGTCACAAAGAGATTATCTTCTGGGAGCATCTGTCCATGGATCCAGCAATATAAACAGGATTTCTGGATTATAGTATATCATATTTTAGTTGATCTAAACCATAAGATTAGAATTTGTTCTCTTAGTCACTGGTCTTCTATAAATGAGGGAGATACGTGTTCACTTTGTTGACTGTAGGTGAGAAGTCAGTGTCCCCCTTAAATCCATTTCAAAAATTTCTATTTCTGAATCTATCCAACTAGGAAATATAGTGTGAATGTCAGCAAATATACTTACGTAGACCCATTATCCGTGAAATATACATTTCTGTTGCTTAAAGTAGATTAGTAATGCCATCAAAACACAGGGCTTGTTTCTATGGATTTCTGTAATTCCCCATGGTATGTACTTTGGCACTCTTGTGGTAACTAGGAGGCATACATGGCCTGCTTAGTTACCGACTATTGAGTAGTATAATTTAAAGATTAAGATGGCAGTTCCGGAATCAGACTTCCTGAGTTTGAAGTCTTACTCTATCACCTTACTAGCTTTACAATCTTACTCAAGTCAATTAACTTTGCCTTAGTTCCTTCACCTCTGAAATATAGGTAATAATAGTTAGTACCTGTCTCATATAGTCGTGGGAATTTCATGAGATGTTGCATGTGAATCACTGAAAACAGTGCTTGGCATAAAGCAAAGCATTCAATAAATGTTTGGTATTACCAGGATTATCACATTAGTATTAGCATCACTATTATTATTAGGACCCTTTGGGAAGTTATAGCCAATTCTCTATTTATTAGACTCCATTCTGTTTTATAAAGTGGAATTGTGGGAAAATGGTTTATAATTTTTTCAATGAAAATTTTTAGTGATGAAGTAAAAGTTCACCCCAAACTTTTTGTTCATATCCAAAATGAGGTTTGTAGTAAATCTTACATTGGTTGTACCTCTGTATAAAATACATTCAACATTTATTTAGTGAGCACACACTGTGTTTCAGGAAGACTTGTAATTTCCTTCTTTATCATATAGTTATGTACTTTCACAATGTATGGTTTTATTTCCCATTACTTTAATAATAAGTTTTTTAAAATCCTCACCTGAGGATATGTTTATTGATTTTAAGATGGGAGAGAGGGAGAAACGCAATGATGTGAGGGAGAAACATTGATCGATTGCCACCCACATGCGCCCTGACTGGGGATCAAACCTGTAACTTAGGTAGAACTTGCAACATTTTGGTGTACAAGATGATGCTCCAACTAACTGAGCCACCCAGCCAGGACAAAAAATCAGTTTTATTTTGAACAATGTAGACATTTATGTTAGGATTTGGGGGAATTAATAGGTACCTTTATGTTTCCTATCTGAGGTTAGAACCAGATGAGAGATAGAGCCATGGATCAGACAAAAATAAATTTAAAAAATCAGCTTTGCTACAAATACAATTGATGGTAGAACATAGCTTAGGTTTAAGTGCCTTACCTGTGCTACTTGCTCTACAACATTTCAGATCTACACCACAGGGGCACAGGCTGTACTGCTAAGCCTATGGGAAAGTGGAGCAAGCAGACCAGAATACAACTTCCTGTGAAGGAAGGCAGATCCCAAAAGAAAAGAGAGAAAGAGGCCAAGGCCCAGGTCCAGGCCCAGGTTATTCACCAAACTCACTAATCAATTAAGTCACTTCTTCAATTGACAGCAGTGAGTAAGAGGTAAGGAAAGAGGTTGTGGATGATTAAGAAATATCTTCTCACAGAGCCAGCCATGAAGGGTAAACGATTAAGTGTTCCCCGACTTTCCCTAGTTTTTTTGTTCTCTTAGCCATTAAACACACAACCAACCAGGTATATAGCTCTCATCTTTGGGAAAGAAGATCAGTAGCCAATTGAGATTCTCTACTTCAGGATCCACTCCCCAAACACCACTTCTCAGTAGGATTAATGGTGGATGATATATATATATATATATATATATATATATATATATATATATATATATATATATATTGCTTCCAGAAATGGATAAGAACCATACATTAATTGTATGTAGCCTGAACTCTGAATGAACATCGCTGGAGAGAAACATAATCCTGAGTAATTATCTTGCTTTATATTTAGGGCAATGAACTTCAAGTGGGTCCTTACTGCTGCCAGTTACAGTACATGTCCCTACTCTATTCACTGTCCCACTTTTCTAGAAAACTACTTCATGTCATTTTTCCTCAAACTTCAATATCTTTCCCATATTCACTCTCAGCTGATGCTCTTGCTAGCTATTTCAGCAAGAAAACAGAAGCACTCATAACAGATTTTTTACAGGGTTGTATCATTATGTGTACCCACCTATTGGCATCTGTGCCCATTATATTCTAAGTTCTTTCCTGTTATTATGGATGCACTGCCCTGCTCTTAAGAAAGGTTCTTTGCTTGTACACTAGACCCAATGCTCTCTCTCCTATTTAAAAACTCTGCTCCAAAAGTTATTTATGCTCTCACACCATCACTCCTTCTGTCTATACAGGAGCTTTCCCATACTCAAATACTTCTCCCATCCTAAAAAACATAACAAAGCAAGAACCCTCTCACTACTTCCTCCTTCTATGTACTGCCCCCTCCTGTTTACAGCAAAACTCCTTGGAAGAGTTATCTATATTCCCTGTCTTGAATTTGTCTCCTCCTGTTCTTTCATGAACCCATTCTCATTACTATTTTGCCTTTTTCCTCCATTGAAACTGCACCCATCAAAGACATCAATGACCTTCTTATTGCCAAATCCAATGATTGATTCCAAGTTTTCATCTTATTTATCCTATAAGCACTATTTGACAACATGTATTACTTTGTCCTCCTTGAACTTTCCCTTCACTTGGCTTGCAGGACACCATATTCTACTTCTGTAGCTGTTATTTTCAAAACACCTTTGCTATTTCATGTTATATTCCTGACCCCTAAACACTGGAGTTTCACAGGGTTCTATCTTGAGACCTCTTCTCTTTTGTAAGTGCTATTGTGTGTTTACCACCCAATGTCAAGTCTCCATCCATTATCATTTATCCACCTCTATACATTCCTTCTCCCCACCTTACCCTGCCTCCACCACCCAGCAATCACCACACTGTTGTTTGCATACATGAGTTCTTTCTCTTTTTTTTCCTTTTTTGCTCAATCCCTCCAACACCCTGGCTCCTCCTCCTGACAGATGTCAGCCTGCCCTCTATGAGTCTGTCTCTCTTTTGCTTGTTAGTTCAGTTTGTTCATTAGATTCCATATATGGGTGAAATCATATGGTACCTACCTTTCTCTGACTGGCTTATTTCACTTAGCATAATAATTTCCTGGTCCATCCATGCTGTTGAGGAAGGTAAAATTTCCTTCTTTTTATGGCCAAGTAGTATTCCATTGTGAACTGTACCACAGATTCTTTGTCTACTCATCTACTGATAGACACTTGGGCTGCTTCCAAATCTTTTTTTTTTTAAGATTTTATTTATTTATTTTTAGAGAGGGAAGGGAGGGAGAAAGAGAGAGAGAGAGAAACATCAATGTGCGGTTGCTGGGGGCCATGGCCTGCAACCCAGGTATGTGGCCTGACTGGGAATCGAACCTGCGATACTTTGGTTCGAAGCCTGCACTCAATCCACTGAGCTATGCCGGCCAGGGCTCCAAATCTTGACTACTGTAAATAATGCTACAACAAACATATGGGTGCCTATATTTTTTTTTTTTGGAATTAGAGTTTCAGTTTTCTTCAGCTAAATTCCCAAAAGTGGAATTGTAGGGTTAGAAGGCAGTTCCATTTTTTTAATTTTTTGAGGTAACTCCATACTGCTTTCCACAGTGGCTGCACCAATCTGCATTCCCACCAACAGTGCAAAAGGGTGCCCCTTTCTCCACATCCTCGAAAGCGTAGTGTTTGTTGATTTATTGATGGTAGCCATTCTGAAAAGTGCGAGGTGATCTTTCACTGTGGTTTTAATTTGCATTTCTTTGAGGATTACTGATGATCAACATTTTTTTATATGTCTGTTGGTCATCTGTATATCTTTTTTGTAGAAATGTCTATTCAGGTCCTTTGCCCATTTTTAACTCTATTTTATCTTTTGGAATTGACTTCGATAAGTTGTTTATAAGGTTTGGATATTAACCCCTTATCAGATGTACCAACAAATATGCCCTCCCATTAAGTGGGTTGTCTTTTCACTTTGTTGGTGGTTTCCTTTGCTGTACAAAAACTTTTAGTTTGGTGTTGTCCCTTTTGTTTATTTTTTCTTTTGTTTCCCTTGCCCAAGGAGATATATCAGAAAAAAATATTGCTATGAGAACTGTCCAAGATTTTACTGCCTATCTTTTCTTCTACAATCTTTATGGTTTCAAGTCTAACATTAAAGTCTTTACTACATTTTGAGTTTATTCTTGTGTCCTATTCAATTTGAAGCAATTATAAATGGGATTATTTTCTTAGTTTTCTTTTTCAATAGCTTGTTATTGCTGTATGAAAATGCAACTAATTTATTGATATTTACTTTATATCCTGCTACTTTACTGAATTCACTTATCAGTTCTAGTAGTTTTATGATGAAATTTTTAGGATTCTCTATGTACAGTATCATGTCATATGCAAATAATGACAGTTTTACTTCTTTCTTCCAATTTGGATGCCTATTATATCTTCTGTTTGTCTGATTGCTATAGCTAGGACTCACAGTGCTATGCTGAATAAGAGAGGTGAAAGCAGACATCCCTGTCTTGTTCCCAATCTTAAGGGAAATACTTGTAATTTTTGCCCATTGAGTATGATGTTGGATGTGGGTTTGTCATGTATGGCCTTTATTATGTTGAAGTACATTCCCTTTATTTCTCACTTTGGTGATAGTTTTTATCATAAAGAGGTGCTATATTTTATCAAATGCTTTTCTGTTTCTATTGATAAGATCAAGTGGTTTATGTGGTATATCATGTTTATTGATTTGTGGATATGTACCAAACTAGCATCCCAGGAATAAAACCCACTTGATCTTTTTAATATATTGCTGCATCCAGTTTGATAATATTTGGTTGAGGATCTCAGCATCTATTTTCATCAGGGATATTAACCTATAATTTTCTTTCTTTGTAGTATCTTTATCTAGTTTTTAATTAGGATAATGCTGGCCTCATAAAATGAGCTTGGGAATTTTTTGGAATAGTTTGAAAGGGATAGGTGTTACTTCTTTGAATATTTGGTAAAACTCACCTGTGAAGCTATCTAGTTCAAGACTTCTGTTTGTTGGGATTTTTTTGATTACTGTTCAATTCCACTAGTTGTAGTCTATTCAAATTTACTGATTCTTCCTGATTCAGTCTTGAAAGATTGTATGTTTCTAGGAATTTATCCATTTCATCCAGATTGTCCAATTTGTTGGCATATAGTTGTTCACAGTATTTTTTAAAGATTTTATTTATTTATTTTTAGAGAGAAAGGAAGGGAGGAAGAAAGAGAGGGAGAGAAACATTAATGGGTGGTTGCCCCTCACACTCCTCCTACAGGGGACCTGGCCCACAACCTAGGCATGTGACCTGACTGGGAATCAAACCCATGATCCTTTGGTTTGCAGGCCAGTGCTCAATCCTCTGAGCTACACCAGCCAGGATTCATAAGTATTTTCTTATAATCCTTTGTATTTCTTTTCTGTCAGTTATTTCTTCTTCTCTTTCATTTCTGATTTTATTTATTTGGGCGCTCTCTCTCTCTCTCTCTCTCTCTCTCTCTCTCTTTTTGCTTGATGAGTTTTGTTAAAGGTTTTTCAATCTCATATATCTTTTCAGAGACTTATCTCTTTATTTCATTTGTCTTTTGTATTGTTCTTTTAGACTCTATTTCGTTTATTACTGCTTTGATCTTTATTATTATCTTCCTTCTACTCACTTGGGGCTTTGTTGCTTGTTCCTTTCAATTTTCTTTAAGTGTGAAGTAAGATTTTTTTTTTAGATTTTTCTGCTTTTTTATTTTTTATTTTTATTTAGATAAACCTGTAATACTGTGAATTTCTCTCTTAGGATTGCTTTCCCAGCTTCCCACAGATTTTGGATTGGTGTGTTCTCATTTTCATTTCTTTCAAGGCATCTTATGATTTTTTACTTCATCTCATTGTTAAGCCATTTATTGTTTAGTAACATGTTATTTAGTCTTCATGCCTTTTTGTTTTTTCATCTTTTTTTTTGGTTATTGGTTTCTAGGTTCATACGTTATTGTTAGAGAAGATGCTTGGTATTTCAATCTTTGTAAATTTACTGAGATTTGTTTTGTGTCATAACATGTCATATATCTTAGAAAATTTTTCATGTGCACTTAAAGATATATATATATATATATTCTACTGCCTTGGTGTGAAATGCTTTGAAGATATCCATTAAATTATTGTGATCTAGTGTGTCATTTAAGGCTGCCATTTCATTGTTGATTTTCTGTCTGAACAGTCTGTCCATTGAAGTCAATGGGGTATTACAATCCCCTACTGTGACTGTATTACTATCAATCTCTTCTTTTATGTTCATCAAAATTTTGTTGTGCATGTTTAGGTGCCCCAAAGTTGGGTGCATGAATGTTTAGAAGGGTTATAACCTTTTATTGAATTGCTCCCCATATCACTAGATAATATACTTCTTTTTTATTTATTGAATTTATTAGAATGACAGGGTTAATACAGTTATATAGGTTTCAGGTATACAATTTTACAATACATCATCTGTACATCATATTGTGTTTTACCACCCTAAGTCCATGGACATATCAACTTGAATGCACCCGGTCTCATCTGTAGTGTCCTTCTTTGTCTCTTAGTATAGCCTTTGTTTTAAAGTCTGTTTAGTCAGATATAAGTATTACCACTGCAGGTTTTTTTTCTATTTGCATGAAGTATCTTTTCCCATCCTTTACTTTTAGTCAGTGTGTAACTTTCATTATGAGGTAGGTCTCTTGAATACAGCACATATATGGGTTTGGTTTTCTGTTTGTTTTAAATCCCCACCCAAGGATATGTTTTTATTGCATTTACAGTGAGAGGGAGGGAGATAGTGAAATAGAGAAAGAAAGACAGAGTGAGATATGTGAAAGAGAAACATCAATAGGTTGCCTCCCTTATGCACTCTGACTAGGGATTGAACCTGAAACCTAGGTATGTGCCCTGACTGGGGATCAAACTCACAAACCTTTGGCACATGCTCCAATAAACTGAGCCACCCAGCCAGGGCCGGGTGTTTTTTCTTATCCATTCAGCTATGCTATGTCTTTTGATTGGAGCATTTAAGCCATTTATATTAAAGTGATCATTTGTAGGCACAGATTTTTTGATATTCTTTTAAGTATGTTCTGTATTTTTTTCTTAAATCAGGCTGTTTAACATTTTTTGTAATACAAGTTTGATGGTAAGAAACTATTTGGCTTTTTGTTATCTAGGAAGCTCTTTATTTCTCCTTCAATTATAAATAATAGGCTTGCTGAATAAAGTAGTCTTGGTTGTAGGTCCTTCCCTTTCATCACTTTTAATATTTCATGCCAATTCCTTCTGGACTGAAATGTTTCTGTAAAAATATCAACTGATAGTCTTATGGCAGTTCCCTTGAAGGTAACTAGCTCTCTTTCTCTTGCTGCTTTTAAGGCTCCCTCTTCTTCCTTAAAAATTTCCATTTTAATTATGATGTCTCCTGTTGTGGGCCTCATCGAGTCCATCTTGTTTGAGACTCTATGCTCTTCCTGGACTTGTGTGTCTTTTCCTTCTCTGTGTTATGAACATTTCCATTATTTCTTTAAATAGGTTCTTGATCTCTTGCTCTCTCTCTTCTCCTTCTGGGACTTTATGATGCAGATGTTGTTATGCTTCATTTTGTCCCCAAACTAGCTTAAGACTTCCAGCCAAGATGGACACATAGGTAGATACACGTTGCCTCCTCACAGAACCAAAAGAAACACAACAAGAAATTTAAAAACAAAAAACAATCAGAACTGACAGAAAATCGAACTGTATGGAAGTCTGACAACCAAGGAGTTAAAGAAGAAACATTCATCCAGACTGGTAGGAGGGGCCAAGATGGGCGACTGTGCCACCTAGCACATGGCAAGGTGGCAGCTGGTGGACCAGGTGAGGCAGCAGGTAGCAGAGCATGTGGTCCTACATTTTCAGGCAGATAAACAGGGAGGAACAACTGGGGAGCAAGACAGACTGCACAACCCAAGGCTCCAGTGTGAGGCAAATAAAGTGTTAAAACCTCTGACTGAGAAAACCTGTGGGGGTTGAGGCAGTGAGAGGAACTCCCAGCCTCACAGCAAAGTTCACTGGAGAGACCGCAGAGTCATAGAATGTACACAAAACTACCCACCTGGGACTCAGCACCAGAAGGGCCCAATTTGTTTGTGGGTACCTGCTCCCTCCAGAGGTCTCCAGCCTTGGGCCTGCCTGTTCCCCCATGCTGTTTCTGGATCCCTCACCTCCCAGACCTTCTCTCACCATCCGGGGGGCTCACGGGTCCTGAGCTGACCTACAGTGGCCCTGACTGTGTGCAGCCACCAGTGCTGGGATGGGCAGTGGCGGTGGTTGGCCTGGAAAGCCTAGCCCATCAGCCCTGGGTGCCCTGCAGGAGGGTCAGTTTTTGTTACTTCTGTGAACTCCCCACACTCTCCTCCGCATAAGCTTTCAGTCACAGATGCTTTCACTTACTCTCCACTCTGCGTTCTGACTTCACATCCTGTCCATGTCTGAAAGCAGATGAATGGAGCTGCCTAATACTCTGCTGCCATCTTGGATCTGCCTATCCTAACTTTTTAATTAACTTTTGTCTGTTTGTTGCTCTGATTGCGTGTTTTTTTCTGTGATGTCTTACAAATCACTGATTCAATCCTCTGCTTCATCTAACTTACTATTTATTCCTTCTAGTATAGTCTTCATTTCACATATTCTATTGTTCATTTCTGAATGGTTCTTTTTTATGGTGTCTATGTCCTTTTGCCATGATGTTATGAATCCTTATAACAATCACGGAGCTCTTTATCAGATAAATTGCTTGCCTCTGTTTGATTTAGCTCTTTTTCTGAAGATTTCTACTGTTTGTTTGTTTGTTTTCATTTGAGGCCTGTTTCTTTGTCTCCAAATTTTGGTTGTTTCTTTGTGTTTGTTTCTATGTATTAGATCCATCTACTGTGACTCCCAGTCTACATGGGGTGACCTTATGTAGTGGGTGGGTGTCCAGTGGAATCCAGTGGTGCATTCCCATTGATCACCTGAGCTTGGTACTTTGGGATTTCCCTTTTTTGTGGGTTATATGGGCTCTCCTGTTGTAACTGAGTCTTGACTGCTATTGACCCATTCATGCATGGGATCAATCCTTAGTCTGGCTGACTGTGAGGTTCAACCCTGACCATATAATTTGAGTGGCTGTGCAGGTGCTGACCCCACAAAGTGGAATTTGCCTCAGCAGGGTTTGGTGCCTACTGAAATTTCTCTTTGGATATGCTACTTGGGAAGCTTATTGGATCCTGCTCTTTTGTTGTTTGAAGCTGGCTATGGCTCTTGATTCTGGGTCTCTTGGGTAGGACTCTGCTGTGCCAATGCCAAATGCTGCCTATTACTGACCCTAGAAAACCTGTTCAGAGCTAAAAGCAATTCACAGTTTTTGACTACACCTGTTAGGCTTGGGTTTGTGAGGGAAGAACCAAGCTGTATAGCAAGGGTGTCAAACTCATTTTCACTAGGGGCCACATCAGCCTTCTGGTTGCCTTCAAAGGGCTGAAATAATTTTAGGACTGTATAAATGTAACTACACCTTAACTGCTAAGGAGTTGAAATTACATCCAGCCCTTTGAAGGCAACCAGGAGGCTGATGTAGCCCCTGGTGGAAGTGAGTTTGACACCCCTGCTGTATAGCAAGGCTGCCTTTTCCAGCACCAGGCCTGGGGGTAGGTCAGTGAAAGGACCAAGGCACCCCAAGATCTGCCTCTGCCTGCCTCCACCTTTGGGCTGACCATTAGGCTCAGCCACTGAAAAAGCTTCTGGCTGTACTTCTCAGCAGGAAATAAATTCCACAGGGTGAGGTGAGATGAGAGGGAAATCAGACAGTGGGGCTATTTCTTTCCCCATGGCAAGTGCTGCTCTGAGGAGAGTGCTACATCCCAGAAAGATGGTATCTGTGGTTTTGGAGAATGACTCATCACAGGGGTCCTGGTGACTGTCCTTTCAGCTTTCTCCCCAGAGCCCAAAACCCCAGACTCTCATGGACCTGACTCTAGTTCAATTTTCTCTCTGCTGAAGTCCAGTATGAGTAGTTGTGAACAAAATGTAATGTGTTGGTCCTTTGAGAGGGTGCCTGTGTCTCTACTCACCTCTCTTTGGGGGACAGAAACCCTGCTGTTTTTCACAGCCAGATATTAGGTGGGCACTTCTTTCTGATTCTGGTGCTCTAGCCCAGGGAGCCCAGCTTGGGGTTAAGACCCATGTTTCTCAGGGAGAACCCCCACTCAGCTGAGATATTTCTCCAGAACCTCAGCCACTGTCCCTGGGAACCTGCCAATCTTTTTCACACCTCTGCCCTACCTACTAGTCTCCATGTTGCTTCTTCTATAAATCCTTGCTTATAAGACCCCTCTTCAGCTAGCCTTTACTTGGTTATTTGGGCTGCTTATTCAACAATTTAGTTGCAATTCTAGTTTGTTTTAAACTTTTAAAACAGGGTAGCATGAAATTCCAACATTATTCTTTCCAAAATTATTTTGGCTCTTTTGGATCCTCTTCAATCCCATATGAATTTTAGGATATGAAAAAGCCTTTGAAATATTGAGAGGAGCTGCATGAATTGATTAATGGTATACAAGTATTTCCATCTTAATAGTATTAAGTCTTTTAATCCATTAACAGACATGCATTTTCATTTATTTAGGCTTTTGTTAATTTATTTCAGCAATGTTTTGTAATTTTCAGTGTATAAATCTTGCATTTCCTTGGTTAAATTTATTTCTAAGTATTTCGTTATTTTGATGCTTTAATAAATGGAATTGTTTTCATGATTTCTCTTTCAAATTGTTTATGACTAGTGTTTAATGTGTATTGTATGCAGCCAATATTGTATGTTTATTTGTACTGTGCAACTTTACTAAATCTGTTTACTGGCTCAGTTTGGTTTTGTGGATTGTTTAAGATTCTCTATTAATAAGATTGTATCTTTTTTATATAGAGAGAGAGTTTTATTTCTTCCTGTACAATGTGGATAATTTTTATTTCTTTTTCTTAACTAATTGTTCTGGTAGGAAGTTTTAGTATAATGTTTAATGCAAATGGCAAAAGTGATAAATCTTGTCTTATTTCTGATTTTACAGGGAAAGGTTTTAGTCATTTAAAATAGAATATGATGTTAGCTGTAAGTTTTTCATATTTGCCCTTTTTCATGTAGAGGAATTTTCTTTTTTTATTTTATTTTATTTTAATCATTGTTCAAGTACAGTTTTCTCCCACCTACTCCCATTCCAGCCCACCCACCCACCCAACCCTCCCCTCTTGCCCCCCACTACCCCCACCCCTAGTTTTTGTCCATGTGTCCTCCAAATTTGTTCCTGTAAACCCTACCATTCCCCCCCCGAAATTCCCTCTTCTCTCCCCTCTGGTCACTGTCAGACTATCCCCTATTTCAGTGTCTTTGGTTATATTTTGCTTGTTTTTTTTGTTTTGTTGTTTAGGTTCCTGTTAAAGGTGATATCATGTGGTATTTGTCTTTCACTGCCTGGCTTGTTTCGCTTAGCATAATGCTTTCCAGCTCCATCCATGCTGTTGCAAAGGGTAGGAACTCCTTCTTTCTTTCTGCTGCATAGAATTCCATTGTGTAAATGTACCATAGTTTTTTGATCCATTCATTCACTGATGGGCATCTAGGTTGCTTCCAGCACCTAGCTATTGTAAATTGTGCTGCTATGAACATCGGGGTGCAAATGTTCTTTTGTATTGGTGTTTCAGTGTTCTTAGGATATAGTCCCAGCAGTGGAATTGCCGGGTCAAAAGGCAGATCCATTTTTAGTTTTCTGAGGAAGTTCCATACTGCTTTCCATAGTGGTTGTACCAGTCTGCAGTCCCACCAACAGTACACTAGGGACCCCCTTTCTCCACATCCTCTCCAACACTTGTTGTTTGTTGCTTTGTTTATGATGGCCATTCTGACTGGTGTGAAGTGGTATCTCATTGTGGTTTTAATCTGCATCTCTCTGATGGCTAGCGATATTGAACATCGTTTCATGTGTCTTTGGATTTTCTGTATGTCCTCCTTGGAGAAGTGTCTGTTCAAGTCTTTTGCCCATTTTTCAATTGGGTTACTTGTCTTCTTAGAGTGGAGTTGTGTAAGTTCTTTATATATTTTGGAGATTAAACCCTCGTCTGAGGTATCCTTGGCAAATATGTTTTCCCATACGGTTGGTTCTCTTTTTATTTTGATACTGTTTTCTTTAGCTGTGCAAAAGCTTTTTATTTTGATGAGGTCCCATTTGTTTATTCTTTCCTTTATGTCCCTTGCTCTAGGAGACAAGTCAGTAAAAAAGCTTCTGCATGAAATATCTGAGATTTTCCTACCTACGTTCTCTTCTAGGACTTTAATGGTGTCATGTTTTATATTTAAGTCTTTTATCAACCTTCAATTTATTTTTGTATAATGTGTAAGTTGTTGCTCAAGTTTCATTTTTTTGCAGGTGGCTGTCCAGTTCTCCCAACACCATTTGTTGAAGAGGCTATTTTTATTCCATTTTATGTTGCTGCTTCCTTTGTCAAATATTAATTGACCATAGAGGCTTGGGTTTATTTCTGGGCTCTCTGTTCTGTTCCATTGGCCCATGTGCCTGTTTTTATGCCAGTACCAGGCAGTTTTGATTACAGTGGCCTTGTAGGGAATTTTCTTTATTTTTCTAATTTGTTGAGAGTTTTTACCATGAAAGGATGGTGGAGTTTGACACATTTATTTTTTGTATCTGTTGCAATAATTATGTGTTTCTCCCCTTATTTTATTAATGTAGGATATTACATTGATTGAGCTTCTTATGTTTAACTACCTTTGTGTTCCTGATTAAATCCCACTTGGTCATATACTATAATTCTTTTAATATGCTGCTGGATTCAGTTTTGTTGAGGATTTTTGCATCTACACTTGTAAAGGATATTGGTATATAGTTTTCTTATGTTGTCTGATTTTATTATCAGGGTAATACCTCATTGAATGAGTTAGGAAATGTTTTTTCCCCTTATTTTTTTGAACAATTGGACAATTGGTGTTAATGCTTTAAATATTTGATAAAACACACCAATTACTCTTTGTACACTATTCTTTGTTGGTAGTTTTTACATTATTAGTTAAATCTCTTGTTATAGGTATATTCTGATTTCTTAATTTTTTTTCAGTCAGTTTTGGTAGTTTGTATCTTTCTAGAATTTGTGTATTTATCTAGGCAATCTAATTTGCTGGTATGCAACTATTCAGAATAGTCTCTAATAATCATTTTCTATTTCTTTTAGGTCAGTTGTAATGTCTCCTCTTCAATTTCATATTTTATTATAGTTATTTCTGTCTCTCTCTTTTTCTTCATTAGTGTAGATAAACGTGTCTCAATTTTGTCGATATGTTTAAAGGATCACATTTGGTTATGTTAATCCTTTCTGTTGTTTTTGATTTTTCTATTTTGTTTATCTTTGTTCTAATATCTATTATTTCATTTCTCCTGTTTGCTTTGGGTTTGGTTTGATCTTTCTCTAGTTCTTTAAATTATAAGATATGATTTTTGAATTTAGATATTTCTCCCTTTTTAATGTAGACATTCAAAATCATAAGCTTTCCTCTGAGCACTGCTTTTACTGTGTCACATAGGTTTTAGTATGTTGTGTTTTGTTTTCAGTTGTTTCAATATATTTTCTAATTTTCCTTGTGATTTCTTTGTTGACACATTAGTCAAAAAGTGTGTTGTTTCATTTTCACATAGTGAGTTTTCCAGTATTCCTTCTGTTACTGATTTCTAGTTCCATTCCATTGTAGTTGTGGAAGATACTTTGTATGGTTTCTGTCATTTAAAATTTATTAAGATTGTTTTGTGACTTAAGATATCTTCTATCCTAGAGAATATTTCATGTACACTTAACAATAATGCATAGTCTCCTTATTGGGAGAACTGTTTTGAATATGTCTGCTAGTTCTACTTGGTTTACAGATTTGTTAAGTTTTCTACTTATTTATCTTATATATAGCTGTTCTATTCAACATTGAAAATGGGGTATTGCCATCTCCAGCTAGTATTATAGAATTATCTACTACTCCCTTCCATTCTGTCAGTTATTAATTCATATATTTTGGAACTGTGTTGTTAGGTGTGTATATATTTATAGTTGGTATTTGTTCATCATAGATTTCTCCTGTTATCAATATACAATGTATTACCTTGTCTTTTATGACAGTTTTTAAAAACATTTAGAGTCTTTTTTTTTCTGAAATTGGTATAGCCATCACCATTTTTTTCTTGTCATTATTTGCATAGAATATCTTTTTCCATGCTTTCTCTTCATCTAATTTGTATCACTGAATCTGAAATGAGTATCTTGTAGACAGCATATGAATAGAATATGTTTTTTAAATCCATGATTTTAATTGGAATGTTTGTTAATATTTAAAGTAGTTATTGATAAGAAAAGACTTCTGTTGTTATTTGCTATCTATATGACTTTTGTTCCTCAATTCCTAGATTATTGCCTTCTTTTATATTTAGTTGATTTGTTTGCCAAAACAAATTAGTTGATAGTGTGCCATTTTAACTTTTTCATTTTTGTGTGTTTTTAGTGACTTTCTTACTCAAAACCTTGGTCATTACAATTAATTGCTTAAACTTATAATAACCCAGTTTGAATTAATATGATCTTAGCTTCAGTAATATACAAAGACTCTGCTTCTATATATTTTCATTCATCACTCCCCTGTGTGTTGTCATTGTTACAAATTACATCTTTATACATTACAGATGCAATAATGCACCTGCTTAATTATTGTTTTATGCATTTGTCTTTTAAGTCTCAAAGAAAAAAAGGAGTTACATGCCTTGGCTGGCGTAGCTCTGTGCATTGAACACTGGCTTGTGAACCAAAGGGTCACTGGTTCAAATCCCAGTTAGGGCACATGCCTGGGTTGTGGGCCAGGTGCCCAGTTGGGAGCACATGAGAGGCAACCACTGATGTTTTCCTCTCTCCATCCTTTACCCTCTATCCAAAAATAAATAAATAAAATCTTTAAAAAAGAGGAGAAAAAAGAAAAATGAGGAATTACAAACTAAAAATACAATGGTTTTATATTTACCTATGTAGTTACTTTCATCAATATTCTCTATATTTTTGCATGGTTTCATGTTAAAATCTAGTATCTTTTTTTAAAGACTGAAAATTGCTTATAGCTTTTCTAGTAGGGCAGACCCAGCAATGAATGATTTTTGCTTTTGCTGATCTTGAAAAATCTTAATTTCTCCTTTTTTTTGATAAATAATTTTATAATATATAAAATACTTGGTTAACAGTTTATTTCATTATCTTAAATATGTTATCACATGGCATCCTGGTTTTTATGTTTTAAAAATATTTTAGTGAAGCAAATATGTTTATTTTGTAATTAAAATGTTTTTATTTTCCCACACCTATATTGAGGTATGATTGACAAATGAAAATCTATATATTTAGGTGATAAAATATGATTTTTAAAGGTATATAATGTCATGGCTTAATATACATTAACCTTGTGAAATGATTACCACAATCAACTTACATCAACAACCTCACATAGCCACATTTTTTTGTAGTGGAAATGCTTAAGATATATTCTCTTAGTAAATTTCAATTATGCAATGCAGTATTATTAACTAAACTCACCATGCTGTCCATTATGTACCCCAACTTATTCATCTTATAACTAAAAGTTTCTACCTTTTTACCAACATCTCCCAGTTATTCCCAACCCTTACCCCTTGGAAAGAATCATTCTACTCTGGTCCTATGAGTTTGATGTTTTTAGATTACACAAATAAGTAAGGTCATGTAGAATTTATCTTTATCTATCTGGCTTAGTTCACTCAGCATAATGTTCTCCAGGTTCATCAATGTTGTAAATGGCCAGATTTCCTTCTTTTTAAAGGCTGAAAAATATTATTCTATTGTATAAAAATACCGCTTTTTTATTCATTCATCTGTTGATGGGCATTTAAGTAGTTTTCCATGTCTTGGCTATTGTAAATAATGCTGCAATAAACATGAAAGTGCAGATATCTCTTTAATATCATGTTTTCATTTACTATGGATATATAATTGTGACATTGTAGGATCATATGGTAGTTATATTTTTGATTTTTTTAAAAATCTCTACACTGTTTTCCCTAAAGTCTGTATTAATTTACATTCCCACCAACAGCGTATAAGGGTTGTATTTTCTCCACACCCTTGCTAACACTTATTATCCCTTGTGAGTTTGATATAGCCATCCTAACAGGTGTGAGGTACTAATCTCACTGTGTATTTTATTTCCATTTTCCTGGAAATTAGTGATGTTGATCACCTTTTCATATACTTGTCGGGCATTTGTATGTGTTCCTCAGAAAAATGTCTATTCATATTCTTTGCCCATATTTTAATATTTTTTGCTATTAAGTTGTATGAGTTTTTAAGTATATATTTTAAATATTAACCTCTTATCAGATAGATACATGCTTTGCAGTTTTTCCCCCATTCTGTAGGCTGCATTTTTGTTTTTTTATAATTTATTTTTCTGTGAAAGGCTTTTCAGTTAATGTTGTCCCATTAACTTATTTTTGCTTTTGTTGCTTGTGCTTTTGGTGTCACAGCCAAAAACACACTGCCAAAAACAATGTCAAGAAGCTTTATCTCTATATTTTCTTCTAGGAGTTTTACAGTTTCAGTTCTTACATTTAAGTCTTTAATCCATTTTGAGGTGATTTTTGTGTATAGTGTAAGATAGAAACCAATTTCATTCTTTTGCATGTGAACATCCAGTTTTCCCAGCACCATTTTTTGAAGAGATTATCCTTTCATCATTGTGTATTCATGCTTTCCTTGTCAAAAGTCAGTTGACCGTATATGTATGGATTTATTTCTGGGCTCTCTATTCTGTTTTTGTTTATGTGTCTGTTTTTATTCCAGTACCACGCTGTTTTGACTATTATAGGTTTGTAGCATAGTTTGAAACCAGGAAGTCTGATGCCTCCAGGTTTGCTTTTCTTTCTCAAGATTGCTTTAGCTAGTCAGGGCTTTCTATGGTTCCACACACATTTTAGGGTATTTTGTATTTCTGTAAAAAAAGTCATTGGAATTTTGATAAAGATCATATTGAATTAGTAGATTGCTTTGAATAATATGGACATTTTAACAATATTATTGTTCTGACCCATGGAAATAGGATATATTCCCATTTATGTGTGTTTTCAGTTTCTTTCACCAATGTGTTATAGTTTTCAGAGTACAGATCTCATTAATTACATTTATTCCTCAGTATTTCATTCTTTTGATGCTATTAAATGGGATTTTTTCTTAATTTCTATTTTATATAGTTTGTTAGTATATAGAAACACAACTGAATTTTTTGTATATATTGTGTATTCTGCATCTTTACTAAATGTGTTTATTGTTCTAACAGTTTTGGATAGCCTTTAGGGATATCTATGTATGCATTCATGTCACCTGCAAACAGAGACAATTTTGCTTCTTTTTAAAAAAAATAAGTCTCACCTAATTTCCCTGACTAGGACTTCCAGTATTATATTGAATAGGAGTGGTGAGAGTAAGTATCATTGTCTTGGTCCTGATCTTAGATGAAAACTTTCAGCTGTTGAATCTAAAATCAAAGAAGAAATAAGGAGCTTTCCAGATAAGATTAAATAAAGGAGTTTGTAAGTACCAAACCAGTACTGCAACAAATATTAAAGGCCGTGCTCTAAGAAGAAAAAGAGGGAGAACAAAACTGAGGAAAATAGTCTAACAATAAGATGACACTAAATACATATTTATCAATAATCACCTTAAATGTGAATTACTTAAATGCTCCCACCAAAAGATATAGGGTAGCTGAATAAATAAGAAAATAAGACCCATATATATACTGCCTCCAAGAGACCCATCTCAGATAGAAGGATACACAAAAATTAAAAGTAAGGGCATGGAAAAAGATATTTCTTGCAAATAGAAAGGAATAAAAAAGATGGGGTAGCCATACTTATATCTGACAAAATATAGTGTTTTTTTTTTTATTTTAAAGATTTTATTTACTTATTTTTAGAGAGAGGGTAAGGGAGGGAGAAAGAAAGAAAAAAAGAGAAACATAAATGTGTGTTTGCCTCTCACACACTTCCTACTGGGTATCCAGCCTGCAATCCAGGGATGTGCCCTAGTCTGGGAATCAAACAAGCAACCCTTTGGTTCACAGGTAGCACTCAATCCACTGAGCCATGCCAGCTGATGCCTGACAAAATAGACTTTAAAACAGAGGCTATAGGAAGAGACAAAGAAGGATACTACCTAATGATAAAGGGAATAATCCAACAAGAGGATATAACCCTAATAAACATTTACATACCCAACATAGGAGCACCTAAAAATGAGAAGAAAATCTTAATGGACATAAAGGGAGACATCAACAGCAATGCAGTCTTTGCTGTTGGAGTCTTCAAAAGCCCATTGACTTCACTGGATAGACCTTCTACACAGAAAATAAACAAGGAGACAGAGATCTGAAAACACACACTGGATCAAATGGACTTAATTGATATCTTCAGAGTATTTTATCCCAAACCAGCAGAGTATACATACTTTTCAAGTGCACATAGAACATTTTCTAGGATAGACCACATGTTAGGACACAAAACAAGTCTCAATAAATTTAAGAAGGTTGAAATCATATCAAACATCTTCTCTGACCACAATGCTATGAAACTAGAAATCAGTCACAAGAACACTGAAAAACATGCAAAGACATGGGAGCTAAATAACATGTTATTAAACAATGAGAAGATCAACAATGAGATCAAGAAAGAAGTCAAAATACACACTGGAACAAATGAAAATGAGGACACAACAATCCAAAATCTGTGGGATGCTGGGCAAGCAATCCTAAGATGGAAATTCATAGCATTGCAGGCCTATCTCAAAAAACAAGAAATATCTCAAATAAACAATCTAACTTCACACATAAAGGACTTGAAAAACAAGTAGAAACAAAACCCAAAGTGAGTAAAAGGAAGGAAATAATAAATACCAGGGCAGAAATAAATGAAATAGCTCCAAAAAACAATACAAATGATCAATGAATCCAACAGCTGGTTCTTAAAAAAGATAAGCAAGATTGCCAAACTTTTAACCAGACTCACCAAGAAAAAAGAGAAAGGACCAAAATAAATAATATAAGAAATGAAAGAGGAGAAATAACAACTGACACCAAGGAAATACAAAGGATTGTAAGAAAATATGGAAAACTGTATGCCAAAAAACTAGACAACGTGGATAAAATGAATAAATTCCTAGAAATATATAATCTCCCAAAACTAAATCAGGAAGAATCAGAAATTCTGAATAGACAAACTTCACCTGGTGAAACTGAAGCAGTAATCAATAAACTCCCAACAAACAAAAGCCCTGGACCAGATGGCTTCGGAGGTGAATTTTACCAAACATTCTGAAAGGAATTAACACCTTTTTTTCTAAAACTATTTCATAAAATTCAAGAGGAGGGAAGACTCCCAAACTCATTTGACAAGGCCAGTATCATCCTAATTCCAAAACCAGATAAAGCACTACAAAGAAACAAGATTGTAGGCCAATATCACTGATGCACATTGCTGCTAAAATCCTGAACAAAATATTAGCAAACTAAATACAGCAATGCACCAAAAAGATCATACACCATGATCAATTTGGATTTATTCTGGGAATTCAAGGATGGTATGATGTTCACAAATCAATAAATGTGATTCAGCACATAAACAAATGAAGAATAAAAATCACATGATCATATCAACAGATGCAGAAAAAACATTTGATAAAATCCAGCACCCATTTATGATAAAAATCAAGCAAACTGGGAATAAAGGGAACACACCTAAACATAATAAGAACCATGTATGATAAGCGCACTGTCAACATCATACGGAATGGGCAAAAACTACTAGAGTTCCTCTCAAGTTTGGGAACAAGACAAGTATGTTTGCTTTCACCTCTCATTCAACATAGTACTGGAAGTCCTAGCCACAGCAATCAGACAAGAAGAAGAAATAAAAGGTATCCAAATTAAATGGGAGTAGTAAAACTGTCTTTATTTGTAGGTCACATGATACTGTACATAGAAAAACATCAAAGATTCCACCAAAAAACTACTAGAACTGATAAATGAATTCAGCAAAGTGTAGGATACAAATTAATATCCAGAAATCAGTTGCATTTTATATGCCAATAAAGAATTAGTAGCAGGAAAAATTAAGAAAACAATGCCATTCCCAATTGCTGCAGAAAGAATAAAATACCTAGGAATTAGCCCAACCAAGGATGTAAAAGACTCATGCTCAGAAAATTATAAGATATTAAAGAAATAAATTGAAGAAGATACAAATAAGTGGAAGCACATACCGTGTTCATGGATAGGAAGAATTAACATCATTAAAATGTCCATTCTACCCAAAGCAACCTATAGATTCAATGCAATTCCTACCAAGATTCCAATAACGTATTCACAGAACTAGAACAAATATTTCAAAAATTTATATGGAACCACAAACAGCCCCACATAGCAGCAGTGATCCTGAGAAAGAACAAAGTTGGGGGAATCATACTACCTAATATCAAAGTATAGTATAAGGCCATAGTAATCAATACAGTGTGGTACTGCCATAAAAACAGACACATGGATCAATGGATCAGAACTGAGAACCCAGAAATAAACTAATACCTTTATAGTCAATTAATATGCAGCAGAAGAAGCAAGCACATACAATGGGCTAAAATTAGTTTATTCAATAAACAGTATTGGGAAAATTGGACAGGTACATGCAGAAAAATGAGATTAGATCACCTTCTTGCACCACACACAAGAATAAATTCAAAATGGATCAAAGACTTAAATGTTATATCCCAAACCATAAAAGTCATACAAGGAAACATAGCAAAGTCTTAGATATTGCTCATAGCAAAATTTTATTGGATATATCTCCCCAGGCAAGGCAAACAAAAGAAAAATGATAAACAAATGGAACTACATCAAACAAATTTTTGACAGCAAAGGAAATCATCAGCCAAATAAGAAGACGATCCACAGAATGGGAGAACATATTTAGTGATACATATTATAATGGTTAATAGAAGAGGGAAGATGTCAGAGTAGTGAATGAAAGCCACACTAACCTCCTCCCATAACCAATCTGGAATTACAACTAAATTGTTTATAAATCACCCAGAACAAACAACTGAGCAATAGCCAGAGAAGAAACTGTGTAACTTCAGACAGACATAGGAACCAGCTTCAGCACAACCTGTCTGGTAAGGAAACTCGAGACTTGAGAGGGCTGGCTGGGTGTCCACGGGCAAAAGTGCCAGAGGGATAATTAAGTGGCCAGTTGGATCCCCTTGAGAAGAATGGGGTCTAAACCTTAAGCCAGAATTTCTAGCCTAGAGCACCAGACCCCCAAAATGTACACAGATGACAACCAGCAGCAAATAGCAGCAGGGCTGCATAGACAAAAGGCTGGAGATGTAAGAGCCATTTAAAGGGCCAACACACAAATTTTCATTTGCAGCCACTTACCCTAGGCCCTGGCAATAGCAGGGAGAGAGTGGGTTGGTGACTCCTGAGGAAAGACTAAGGATGGAAGCTTGGAGTAGAGAACTGAGAGAGCAGATGCTGAGATCCTGGTGCTGAATGATCCCCAAGATGGCAGCAGCTAGTGTGCTTCAGGCAGACCAATACCCTCTGAGCAGCAGTAGCCTGAGGGGAAACAATAGCCCTGACCACAGGAGGGTAACTGCCTAGGCCCTGTGGTGCTTAAGCCTGACTGCTGAGTGAAGAATGACCAGATTAACGACAGAAGGAGACAGCTAGGGACAGTAGATCCCTGGCAAAGAGCAGGCGAGTGAACTAGAAAGATTTGAGGAGAGACAGGGGATTGAGGTCTTGGGGAGAGAACAGAGAGGGTAGCTGCCTGGATACTGATGCTGAGCCAAGCCCTATACTCAGTAACCATCCTGCACAGGCAGAGCACTCCCCTCTGAGCATAGCAGCCAGAAAGGAAACAATAGCCCCCACCCCAGGAGAGATTCGGCCCTGCCCTAACATGCTTAAACCTGACTGCTGAGTGCTGAGTGACTAGATTAACAACTCAAAGAGACAGCCAAGGACAGATCACTGGAAGTATGGAACAGGCTGCTTAAGGTCAGGCAGGGTAAACATCTGACATCACCAGGGGCAGATCCAGAAAGGCAAAAACAGTGGTAAATACAAGAGGCTACTGAGACAAAAACCACTGTGGTCTTCCTCATGATTTGTGATATTTTCTTTCCTGCATAGCTTTTTAACATTCATTTCTTGACCAGCAAGTTTGTACATATTAAATCATTAGATTTTCTACTATAGTGTATTTCAATGCACATATTTTGCCCCTCCCTCCTCTTAGCCCATTTTACCTTCCTCTTATTATTTTCATTTCAAATTTTGTTTTCTCTCCTGCTACAACTTGTTTCCATTCTGTACTCTTACTATTTCTCCCCCTTCCAGACACACAAAACCAATTTTCTTACAAAGGTCATTTCACATCATTTTGCCCCACTCTTAAAATACCTGTGTTCTCTCTATACCTTTAACAATCTTTGCTAATTGGTTGTGGGTAGGGAAGTTGTTGTTGCATTGTTTTTTTTTTTCAATTTTATCTCTAGAGTTTCACTAATTTTATATTTCAAATATCAAATTTTACTGGTCCCCTCTCCTACTCTTTTTTTTCATCTCAAATTTTAATTTTGCCTTCTTAGCCTGTTTTTTTTTTTTACTTTCCTCTGTTTCTCTTTCATCCTACCCTTTTATTTTTCTGTATTCTCCTTTTTGTCTTTTTTCTTAAATTCCAAATTTTAATTTTTCCCTTTCTTAGCCTGGTTTTTATTCCTCAATCTTAGTATTCCCTCTCCCTCTATCATTTCAAAATCACTTCCCATTCCTCTAAACATCTCTTAGACTTTTCTTTGTTTCTTTTTCTCCCTCTTATTCCCATACCACCTATATTAATTTTAGCTCATTTGTTTTTGATAGTATGGTGGTGGATCTTTCTCTCTAGTTTGGCTCCTATATTTTGATAAATTATTTACTTTTTTTCCTTCCTTTTTCTTTCTCTTGATCACTTTATTTTATTTTATATTATTTTAATTTCTGTTTATACCTAATGTATGCTTTCCTTCTCATACTCCATTCCACATTCTTCATTCCTTTTTTATTCATGAGGTAAATTTTACCTTATCTCTTTTCATTGCTCCAACTGCCAACTCTTATTAGTGCTCCTCCCTCCACCCTCTCAAAATCATTTTTCTTTCAGTAGATCATCTCATATTTACTCTCCTTTCTTATAATAGTCTTAATCTCATTACAACCTTGTTAATACTATTTAATTTGCTCTTGATAGTGGGATCATGGCAGGGGGGTGGAGAATAATTGTGGGCATGGGTTTGTTTCCTGGGCTTTGTGGTTTGGTTCTGGCAGCACCTTTACAACAGTATACAAGATGTGGTAGGCAGAGTGACCCTCAGTCAACCAGCTGGAAGGAAGGACCCACCAAAGAAAGACCCAACAACAATCAAAACACAACTACATCCAGAGAACAAGAATAAAAGGCATAAAGGGCATTCCAAGAGCTTCAAGTTTAGGTGATCAAGGAGACTGCACCACTGAATCTCACAGGCCTCCTATCATAGAAACTCATATCACAGTCAGAAAGTCAAAACAGATCAATTTAAGAAGCAGAAGCAAACAAGAGTATCACAAACAATGGGAAGACAAAGAAACAACCCTCAATCAAAAGGAAAGGAGGAATTCTCAGAAAGAATGCTAAATGAAATAGAAGCAAGTCAACTATCAGATATCAAGTTCAAAACAATGGTTATAAGGAAGCTCAATGAGTTCAGTGGAAATTATCAAAAACTACAGGGAAACTACAAGGAACTTACTGCAAAGTATATCAGCATAAAAAAGGACATAGAAACAATTAATAAGGTCCAAGAGGAAGTGAAGAATACAATTTCTGAATTAAAGAACAGGAGAAGTTATCAAAAGCAGGCTTGATGAAGCAGAGGATAGAATAAGTGAGCTGTAGGACAAGGTAGAAAAAACTCTCTTAAAGAGCAAGAAAAGAAAAAGAGATTCAAAAAGAAGAAAGAGGGGTTAAGGGAAATGCAGGACAACATGAAGCGTAATGATATCCATATAATAGGGATACCAAAAGGAGAAGAAGAGGAGCAAGGAATAGAAAGCATGTTTGAAAATGTAATGATGGAAAACTTCCCTAATTTGATGAGAAAAAGTCACACAAGTCCAGGAAGCAGAGAGTGTCCCAATCATGATGAATTCAAAGAGGGCTACTATAAGGCACATCATAATTAAAATGGCAAAACTTAAAGACAAAGAGAAAATATTAAAAGCAGTAAGGGATAAATAAGAAGTAATATACAAAGGAAGTTCAATAAGGCTAGCAGATGATTTCTCAACAGAAACATTACAAGTCAGGAGAGAATGGCAAGAAATATACCAAGTAATGAAAAGCAAAGGCATGCAACAGAGACTACTCTACCCAGCAAGACTTTCAATTAAAATGGAAGGTGAAATAAGGAGTTTCCCACACAAAAGAAAGCTGAAAGAATACACTGCCACCAAACCAGCACTGTAAGATATGATACAGGAACTGCTATAAGAATAGGAAGGAAAAGAGTGAGAGAGAAAAGAACACAGGCACAAAAGGGGAAAATGAATAAATGCCTATCAATAATAATCTTAAATGTTAATGGATTAAATTCTCCAATCAAAAGACTTATCAATATGAACAGACACTTCTCCAAAAAGGACATACAGATGAACCACAGACATTTGAAAAGATGCTCAATGTCTCTAAACATCGGAGAAATACAAATGAAAACCACAATGAGATATCACCTTACACCTGTCAGAGTGGCTATTATCAATAAGTCAACAAACAAGTGCTTATGAGGATGTGGTGAAAGGGATACCCTTTTTTTTGCATTGTAGGTGGGAAAGCAGACTGGTGCAGCCTTTGTGGAAAGCAATATGGAGATACCTCAAAAAATTAAAACTGGATCTGTTTTTTGATGCAGCATGCCACTTCCAGGAACATATCCAAAGGAACCCAAAACACTAATTTGAAAGAACATAAGCACCCCTAGTGCAATGCAGTGTTATTTACAATTGCTAAGATTTGGAAGCTACCCAAGTACTTATCAATAGATCAGTGGGGAAAAAAGCTGTGGTACGTTTATACAATGGAATATTACTTGGCCGTAAAAAGAATAAACATCACCTTTTGCAACAGCATGGATGAACCTAGAGGGTTTTATGTTATGTGAAATAAGTCAGAATTAGAAATACAAATACCATGATTTCACTTATATGTAGAATCTAAAGAAAAAGTAAACAAAATAGAAATGCACTCATAGATACAAAGAACAGACTGATGGTTGTCAGATGGGAGGGGCTCTGGGAGCTGGGTGAAAAAGGTAAAGGGATTAAAAATTACAAATTGGTAGTTACAGAAAAGTCACAGAGATGTAAATTACAGCATAGGGAATATACTCAGGAATTTCCTAACATCTATGTATGAGGCCAGGTGGGTACTTGAAATATTGAGGGGACTACCCTGTAAAATATATGATTTTCTAACCACTATGCTGTATATCTGAAAATAATACAGAATAATATTAAATGTTAACTGTAATTGGAAAATTAAAATTCAATAAAAACTAAAGTAAAACAGTTAATTTACACTCTGGTTACCAAAATATAAAAAAAGAGATGACCTTCTGTTTTTACTCTTTAGAGTTACATTGCTCATCCAGGATTGGCTTTATAACTATACTACACCACAGATACAGTTTTAGGAGTTTCCCCAGAACTATCTGCTACAGATTAATTTATATAAGGAGATAACATTGTTCAAGTAGGGTTGGTTTTAGAGGGGATGTTCCTTGGTAAAAGGTGCCAAGTGGACAAAGCCTATATATATCCTCCATATATAGAGTCTCTCTCTCTCTCTCTCTCTCTCTCTCTCTGTATATATATATACAGAGAGAGAGAGAGAGAAGTGCTGGTGCTGTTCAGTAGAACTTTCTGAGATGAAGGAAATGAAAATAGTATATATCTATCCTGTCCAATATGATACCCACTAGCCACATGTGGCTATTGAATACTTGTTGCTACTGCAACTGAGGATCTGAAGTTTTAATTTTATCTCATATTAATTTAAATTTATATAGCCACCTGTGGCTAATGGCTATCATGTTAGGGAATACAGCTCTATAAAGAGTCATATCTGATATCTTGAGTCATCCGACTTCGGTCACTTTTATCACCTTTTCCTAAGAGTTCCTTGATGGTCTCTCTGGGATTACTAGGATTTTGGTAAACTAAGTAAGAAAATCACTGATGTATACAAATACACAGTACTGTGTAACTATTTTGATGATTTACATTGCTTATTATATGTTTTTAAAATGGTAGGTACCCTTTTTATTTTAAATCATGAGTTATAAGAAACAAAATTGTTTATTAATGTAGTACACCCACATAGTGGAATTCTATACAACATATTTTAAACTTGTTGTTCAAGTACAGTTGTCTCCATTTTCACCCCAACACAGTGCCCCACCCATCCCTGCTGCCCACCCTTGAATCTACCCCCTTTGGCTTTGTCCATGTGTCCATTTTACATAGTCCTTGATGGATCTTCTGCTATTTCCCCCTATTATCCCCCTCCTCTGTGCTTCCTGCACTTGCATGGTTTTTCCCTGGTCCAAGTTCAGAAAGTTTTTTGTCATTATTTTTTCCAACAGAGTTTCTATCCCTTCCTCCTTTTCTTCTCCTTCTGGTATTACTATGATTTGAATGTTGTTGTGTTTCATGTTGTCTTACAGTTCCCTTAAGCTATCTTTATATTTTTTTAGTCTTTTTCTATGCATCTGCCCTCCCTGGGTATTTTTTACTTTGTCTTCCAGCTTACTAATTCAGTTCTCTGCTTCATCCAGCCTGATTGTAATTCCTTATAGTGTGTTTTTTATTTTAGAAATTGTATTCTGCTCTGGCTGGTGTGGCTCAGTGGATTGAGTGCTGACCTTTGAACCAAAGGGTCACTGGTTCAATTCCAAGTCAGGGCACATGCCTGGATTCTGGGCTACATTCTCAGTAGGGGGCACATGAGAGGCAACCACACATTGATGTTTCTCTCCCTCTCTTTCTCCCTCCTTTCTCCTCCCTCTAAAAATTAAATAAAATCTTTTAAAAAAGAAATTGTATTCTTCATTTCTTCCTCGTTCTTGTTTGTAGTTTCAATCTCCTTTTTTAAACTGTTTAGTTCTCACTCAGTTCCTTGTAGTTGTCTGTGAGTTCCTTGAGCATCCTTATAACCATCCTTTTGAATTCTATATCTGATAGTTTGCTTGCCTCCATTTCATTTAGCTCTTTTAGTGGGGAGTCTTCCATTCCTTTCAATTGCAGGTTCTTTCTTTGTCTCCCCATTTTAAGTGAGTCTTTTTTTTTTCTGCGATTCCCAGTGCTCTGCTTTGCTAGCTGTCTTCATAGGGTGGACTTCAGTGGTGGAAGTTCTGTGGGACTCAGTGGTGTGGTGTCTTTTATCTCCTTGTCTGGATGCTCTAGGGTTGCCCTTTTTATCTTTTTGAGTGGTTTTTCTTATTGTACTTGAGTTTTACCCATTACTGGATTTGTTGGTGTGTCTCTCCTGTAGCGGGTTTACTGGTATTCACAACTCCCACCTTATCTTGTGTGTGATTTGGGACAGGGTGAAGGTGGAGTTGACTATGACAGAGGTAGAGTATTCTATGGGATTTAAAGTACGAAGAAGTGGAGAACCCATAGGAAATCTTTTGGAGAAGTGCAGCAATAACCATGATATTTCATCCAACTAGCCACTTTTTTTTAAAAGGTGAAAAAGAGATAAGACTCTTGTTAGAGGGCAAAAAGAATGTGAGCTGACTCCAGAAAGGAGAGTGCTTATGCTAGGTTAGATGGTGAGATATATTGAGAATAAGGGATAGAAACTTGGTGTAGTGTATGAGAGAATGAATTCAACCACAACAATAATAAAGCTTAGGAAGATAGTAAGATGGACGAAGACCAAGGAAGGGTGCTGTGTAGAAATGGGAAAAACAATAGTATGAAAAGAAATATATTATCTGAATAAAAAGAATTAAAAAAAAAGACCAAGAGCAGTGTGTTATAGGAATACAAGTGAAGGAAGAGAAATTAAAATGCAATATGAACAGAAGAACAAAGAAAGCCACTCAAACAATGAAATCAAACAAACAAAACAAAGAAAACTACACCAAAGAAGAGAAATAAAAAAAATAAAATAATAATAACAAAAAATAAATAAAAAGAAATAAAATGCAAGTGAAACCAGAAAAGACACCAGAGATCATGCTGCCTGTCACTTGCCAAACCCAATAAGCAGAGACAGAGATTGAATCTTTATGGAAGCTTTATTTAGATGGCTGGTGATCTAGGAAGATGGCGGGTACGCAACCTAGAACAAACCATCTTACGTTTTCTTTCTGGTTGATGTTTTTATAACAAGGAATAAACAAGGTGCAGTGAGGGGTTTTGAAATTCAGGGAGAATTAGGTGAAAGAGATTGCAGCATTGTTGTCCTGGGCAGTTAGCTGTTCCCAGGGATGGTTGGTGGAGTCTGTGTCTCTCTGGAATAAAATGGCCTGGGTGCCATTAGCAATGCCCCAGGAGGTCGGCTGTTTCTCCCAGGAGCCAGAATGGGCCTTATCTGTAGTTTCTGAAACAAAAGATTTAACATATGCATTGCTTACTAGGTTTTTAACTATTTACCTTAAACTAAAAGTTTCCAACTCTTCAGTCACCTATCACAAGTTCTGTAGAATAGTGAAGTGAATTTTATCTCATTTGGCATTAGCCTTCTGATCTCTCTTTGGATCTGTCTTTGATCCTTTCACAGTTCCAGGTCTTATTGTCTTACACTTGGAAGAAAAAAGAAAAAAATGCCTCATGCTGACTTTGAACCCACCAAAGCAGGTTCTGTGGGTCTTCCTGGATGTTGCAGGCAGAGGGGGTATGGACTCCATTTTTTTTTTCTTTCATGTGGTTCTGCGCTGGGGGCTAAGTCTAAGTTCCAATATACATGGGTGTCCAACCTCCAGACCAAGCCCCTAGAGCACTACTGTGAACCCCCCCCCCCCGCACTGTTCATATGCATCAGGCCAGTGCCTTTAATCCACCTTGTTGTGCCACCCTTTGATTAGTCCGTGAGATGCACCAAGTAGGAACATCTTACACCCCACCTTCCTCTTTACTGGCCTGGGCACTGCACAGGCAAAATCCCTTCAGGGCAGTTTAGTTCCCCTATTAAATTAAATCTCTCTGAGTGTTGCTACTCCTTGGAACCCCTGCTGCCCCACTTTAATAATCCATGCAAATCTCACTCTTCCTCCCCCCTCTTTGCTAGCCCGGCTGGCGTGAGAGTTCCTTAAACAGTGGCCAAGAGCCTTTTTTTTTTTTTTTGAGTAAATTTCTCTTGTTTGCATGCCGTTCTTAGCAAGCACCTGGCTTTCCACATAGCCCAACTCTCTGACCAGACCAGAGACTCTCTGGGTCAGGGTCCATCAAGGCCCAACTCTTATCCCATCCCCAGGTGTCACCTGGATCCCCAGTTTCTCTGGTACTGTCCCAGTGAGGGACCACAGTCCCAGCAGGGCAACAAGGCCTCTGTGCTTCTCTCATTATGTCTTTATATCCCCCTGCAACTTCAAGTATCCAGGTCTCTCCTGGCTCAGGACTGCCTTCCCTGATCTGGGAGGGGAAAGAGCACCAAAGTTACAATGATCCAGCTCTCCTCCAAAGCTCCTGTGGCAACCACCATTCCCCAGTACCTGGTGCCAGGCTGAGCACCACAGCAGCCTTGGTCCCTGTATAGGTCCCAGGTACCTTACTGTACCTACACAATCTCCTTACCATCTGTTTTTCAACATTCTTTGCAATCTTAGGCTTCCAAATTTCATATAAACAGGGATTCCGTTGGCTGTTCACTCTCTTCTTCAGATCAGGTCGGTGTCCTAGTTGGGTGCACGAGCAAGTGGGTTCAGCTCCCACCTACCTCGTCACCATCTTCCACCACTATACAACATTTTTTCATTGTTCAAGTACAGTTGTCTCCATTTTGCCTCTCACCCTCAATTCTACCCCTTTTGGCTTTGTCCATGAGTCCTTTACATATGTTCCTTGATGACCCTGCCCCTATTTTCCCCCATTATCCCTCTTTCCCTTCCCCTCTGGTTACTGTCAGTTTGTTCTTTATTTCAGTGTATCTGGTTATATCTTGCTTGCTTTGCTTTGTTGATTAGGTTCCACTTATAGGTGAGATCACATGGTATTTGTCTTTCACTGCTTGGCTTACTTCACTTAGCATAATGTTCTCCAGATCCATCTATGCTGTTGCAAGGGGTAGGAGCTCCTTCCTTCTTTCTACTGAGTTGTATTCCATTGTATAATTGTACCATAGTTTTTTGATTCATTCATTTACTGATGGGTGCTTAGGTTGCCTCTGGCACTTGGCTATTGTAAATTGTGCTGCTATGAACATTGGGGTGCATAGGTTCTTTTGGATTTGTGTTTCAGGGTCCTTAGGATATAATCCTAGCAGTGGAATTGCTGGGACAAAAGGTAGTTCCATTTTTAGTTTTCTGAGGAAATTCCATACTGTTATCATTTTAACCACCCCTTCCCCCTAAAGATCATTCACTAATTCATGTTTAATTTATCCATTCTGAACTGTCCTCTGACAAATCTCCCAAAGAATGGTAGAACATTTGCCATGACAAAGGCATTCAAGCAGCTATAAATTCTGTTTACTTTTTCCTCAAATCTCCTCAACAGGGAAGCATTGGGAATGTTTTTGTAAGAGGATCTCTAGAGACTTTGACCCATGTGTATATTTCTTGAAGAAATTGTTCCAGCTATAATTAACCACCCTGTATATGAATGAGAGTTGTTGGTTCTAAAGATTGGTGGAACCATTTCCAGGAAGCTCAGCACTGGTGACCATGAAATCAGAAGATAACAGCCTGGGAACTTCCAGATAATGTGCAAGTCTAGCCAGTGCCAGATGTGGTAGATTCCATGTTTGGGAACCCCATAGCTGCTTTTATTCTGTAAATCATGCTTTCTTTTCATTTTGGAGGACCACCAGCTGTCTTATGTGCTTCAACTCAAGTTTCAGCTGCAAAATTCACTTCAGCTCTTCAAAACTGATCCCTGACCTAGCACTTCTATAGCAAATTCCTGAGGAGATGACCTCAATTACAAACTGTCTTAGTTAGAGTGGACTTACTGAGCTTACCTAGAACAAAACTGTAACAGCTTCCATTGTACCTGTAAATGGTGTGATTTAAGGAGGGATTATTCATAGTGTGGTTTCTGGAACTCTGGTTCAGAGGGTGTAATGGGAGGCATAGCCATCTACACAGGGTTATTTAGAGAACACTAAGTGGCAGGTGGGATCTCAGTGACAGCTGCCTGTAAAATATACAGTGTCCACAAAACTATATGCATGCTATTTAGAAATTAACTGAATGCTCCTCTTTGTTTCCCACAAAAATCTTAAATTTTCCCTCATGTTATTCTGGACATATTCCATATTAATAATTAGAAATCATTAAAGCAGTCCCTCCAAGATGTTCTTAGATCAATTTTTGTTAGTGCACAAGCTTACACATATAGGTATTGTACATGGTCCCTCTGTATAAAGTTAAGTTTGAGAAGCTTTGACTGAAAATATTTTGCTTATGAGAAAGCTGCTTTAGTGATGGAACTTGAGGGGCTTTGGTGAGTAGAATACAAGTCATAAGTAGATTTGGTGGGGTGAGAAAATAGTTTTATTTTTAGATTAAAGGAAGAAGATAGCTCCTGTGCATGAAATGTAGTTTGTGTTCAGCCCAGCAGGGCATATGTTAAAATTGGGACACTACAGAGAAGATTAGCAGCATATCCATTCATCCATTGTACAATGTGATTTGGGGAGCAGGTCTACCATGGTTTGACTTCAGGTTAACACATAGAATATAACATATTCTCTATATATGAGACTGTAACACATCCTCATTTGGCATGTAGAAAGATATGGGGTGTATTTCTATATACAACATAGCAACAGTTAAACATATAATTTGTCTAGCACTCTATATGTGCTCTGGTTTCATTGGCTACCCAAATATGGTCTGGTATGAGGGATAGCGTCTTTTGTTGATGTGAATCTAGGGAGATCTGGCTCACTAGTGGGACTAGAAGCAGGGAGGATCCCCTATACCACATGACTTCAGTGTTCACAGGTGAGACAATTCCTATATTTGGGGATAGGACAAAACATGTACATAATAAAACCAAAAGGCAAAAACAGTTAGTTGACATTAGACAGGTACATATGAGAGTTTTGGAGCATTCATAAGGTAAGTTACCACAGTTACCCACTTAATTTAACATGGAAGCTTTTATGTGTTGGTAGGGTAAACTGAAATGCAGTGACTTAGGCAATATTTGGGGAGTCATCTGTCTACAATGACAATTAAGGGCATGTATGGTATGAGTTCAGTGGAAAAAAGGCAGGAGCAGGCTGTGTCACTATAAAGCCAATCCCAAAAGGGCAGCAGAGTCTGGAAAAAGCATTACATAGTCATGGAGAAGCAGCTACTTATGTATTTGATTTCCCAGCTTTGTTGAGATATAATTGATTTAAGACATTGTGTAAATTTAAGGTGTACAATTTGATGCACTTACATATTGCAATATGATCACCACTGAAGAGTTAGCCAACACTTCCATCATGCCATATAGTCACCATTTTTTGTGTGATGAGAACATTTAGGATGTCTCTTAGCACTGCCAAATATATAGCACAGTATTGTTAACTACAATATAATCACAATGCTGTGCATTAGATTCCCAGAACTTATTCAACTTCTAACTAGAAGTTTGAATACTTTCACCAACATTTCCCCATTTTACCCACTCTCCAGCCTCTAGCAACCCTCATTCTACTCTCTGTTTCTATGAGGTTGTTTTTTTCTAAGATTCTACATATAACTGAGATCATACAGTATTTGTCTTTCTCTGACTCATTTTGCTTAACCAAATGCCCTCAAGATTCACCCTTGCCAGCACATGTTATCTCTTGTCTTTTCAATGATGCAGCTACCATTTATTGAGTACCAACTTGGTGATGGCATTTAATTTAATATGCTATGAATTTGCATTTAATTTGCTTGCCCTTCGTATTTGCAGCTCATCACACTTCCATTAATTCAACCAGCTATGTTTTTAATTCTCCATATCTGGGCTGTTAAAAGATACTTGGGAAAAATTTCAAAAACCTGTGGAATAATGTTCAACCTCAACTTAGCTGCTTATTTTTTCTGGAAATTGCTATCTACCCTTCAGCCAGTGAGTCTCAAAAAGTGGTCCCCTGAACCAGCAGCATCAACATTACCTGGAAACTTTCTAGAAATGCCAATTCTTTGGCCCTGCTTCAGACCTGCTGAATCAAAAACTCAGAGGGTGAGTCCCCACATTCTGTGTTTTAACATGCCCTTCAGGTGATTATGATGTACACTCAAGTTTGAGAATCCTTGTGGGCCTAGCATAATCAACTTCTTCCACCTTTCCCTCAAAACTTATTTCAAACTTTTGTCAATTTTCTCAAACCTCTCATTCATCCTTAAAACTCCATCTTTATTTTCACATAAAACAGAGAACTTCCAGCAGAGGTTCCCACATTTTCTGTCTCAATAAGCATAAAATTTCTGTACCAAAAACTATTTTTCTCTTCCCAACTTTCCTCAGTGAAAGAGAGCACCTTTTAGTGAGCCCCCCTCAAATTGATATATATGCATATAAACTCTGAGTTCCAACTCCTCTTCTCAGTAACCTTTTTTTACCAATTAACCAAATTCTGATAAGCTTTGTATCTATTCACTGACTTTACTCCTCAGATCATAAATATTCTCCATTCTCTCCTACCTTTAATAATTTCCCTATATTCCCCTGTAGCACAATCCTGTGTAATACATTCTTCCCTTTTATAGCCAAGTGAAGCGCATTTGCTGTTTTCACTTCCTTGCCTCCATTTTATCCAAACTTCACAGCAATCTGACATTTTACCCCTATATTTCTTTGAGTTGGTCTTTTTTAAATCAATGCCAAGGATACCAAGGAGGTATTTGCAAATTTTTAAATAAATTGTCAGGAAAACTTCACTGGAAAGGTCACAAATTTCCTTCCATGTCTCTAACCACCCATACTATTCTGCTTCAGAAGCATTTCCTCTGGATGTTTCTTAAATGTTGATGTTTGCTAAGACTCGGTGGTTCCATTCTCTTCTCTGTTTCCTCATACCTGCCTATTCATTTGAAATTTTTATCACTATCTTAGACCTTGTTCCAAAACTCCAGGAAAACATATTGATTCAATCAAAAAACATTTGAATACCTATTCTCTGCTTCACTATGACATCAATTAGGCCACACTACCAAGACACGGAGTCAAAGCAGCCCTACCTAATATGTAGAAACAAACACAGGGAAGCAGCCAAAACAAGGAGACAAAGAAACGTGGCCCAAATGAAAGAACTGATCAAAATTCCAGAAAAAGAGCTAAGTAAAATAGAGACAAGCAATCTATCAGATGCAGAGTTCAAAACATTGGTTATAAGGATACTCAAGGAACTTAGCAAGGATCTCAACAGCATGAAAAAGGTCCAGTCAGAAACAAAGAATACACTAATTAAAATACTTTTATTTACAGAGTAACAATAATAGAGTGAATGAAGCTGAGAATCAAATCAATGATTTGGAACATAAGGAAGCAAAAACAACCAGTCAGAATGACAAGAAGAAAAAATCCAAAAATATGAGGACAGTTAAGCAGCCTCTGGGACATCTTCAAAAGGTCCAACATTCACATCATAGGGGTGCCACAAGAAGAACAGAAAACAAGAAATTGGAAATCTATTTTTATTTATTTATTTTTATTTTTATCATTTTATTGTTCAGTTACAGTTGTCTGCATCCCCCCCCGACCCCAGCCACATGCACTTCCCTCCCTTGCTTCCACCCCCCCCCCTTGGTTTTGTCTATGTGTCCTTTATAGTTGTTCCTGCAAACCCTTCAACCTTTTCCCCTATAATCCCCTCCTCTCTCCCGTGTGGTCACTGTCAGCCTGTTCTCAATTTCAATGTTTTTGGTTATATCTTGCTTGCTCATTTCTTTTGGTGATTAGGTTCCTGTAAAAGGTGAGATTATATGCTATTTGTCTTTTACCGCCTGGCTTATTTCACTTAGCACAATGCTATCCAGTTCCATCCATGCTGTCATAAAGCGTATGAGCTCTTTCTTTCTTTCTACTACATAGAATTCCATTGTGTAAATGTATCATAGTTTTTGATCCACTCATTTACTGATGGGCACTTAGGTTGCTTCCAGCACTTGGCTATTGGAAATTGTGCTATTATGAACATTGGGGTGCATAAATTCTTATGGATTGGTGTTTCAGGGTTCTTAGGATATAATCGTAGCAGTAGAATTGCCAGGTCAAAAGGCAATTCCATTTTTAGTTTTCTGAGGAAATTCCATATTATTTCCATAGTGGTTGTACCAGTCTGCAAACCCACCAACAGTGCGCTAGGGTTCCCTTTTCCCCACAACCTCTCCAACACTTGTTGTTTGTTGCCTTGTTGTTTATCATGGCCATTCTGACCGGTGTGAGATGGTATGTCATTGTGGTTTTAATTTGCATCTCTCTGATAGCTGTGCCACTGAGCATCTTTTCATATGTCTCTGGACCCTCTGTGTGTCCTCCTTGAAGAAATGTCTGTTCAAGTCCTTTGCCCATTTTTTTATCATTACAATTTTTTCATTGTTTTTATTTTGCCCATTTTTAAATTGAGTTGCTTGTCTTCTTAGAGTTGTAGTCATATGAGGTATTTATATATTTTGGAGATCAAACCCTTGCCTGAGGTTTCATTGGAAAATGTTTTCCCATATGGTTGATTCCCTTTTCATTTTAATAGTGTTTTCTTTAGCCATGCAGAAGCTTTTTATTTTCATGAGATCCCATTTGTTTATTCTTTCCTTTATATCCCTTGCTCTAGGGGACATATTGGTGAAAATATTGCTACGTGGAATAGCTGAGATTTTCCTCCCTATGCTCTCCTCTGAGACTTTAATGGTGTCACAACTTATATTTAAATCTTGTATCCACCTTGAGTTTATTTTTGTGTATCGTGTAAATTAATGCTCATGTTTCATTTTTTTTTTCATGTAACTGTCCAGCTTTCCTAACACCATTTGTTGAAGAGGCTATTTTTACTCCATTTTATGCTACTGCCCCCTTTGTTGAATACTATTTGGCCATAGAGATTTGGGTTTATTTCTGAGCTCTCTAGTCTGTTCCATTGGCCTATGTGTCTGTTCTTATGGCAGTACCAGGCTATTTTGATTACTGTAGCCTTGTAATGCAGTTTGATATAAGGTATTGTGATCCCTGCTGCTTTGTTTTTCTTTCTCAATATTGCTGCAGCTATTCAGG
Source organism: Phyllostomus discolor (assembly GCF_004126475.2). NCBI lineage: Eukaryota > Metazoa > Chordata > Mammalia > Chiroptera > Phyllostomidae > Phyllostomus > Phyllostomus discolor. The sequence continues at coordinate 81,894,666 of NC_050198.1, read as the reverse complement.
GTTGTTTATGGTTCCATATGAATTTTTGAAGTGTTTGTTCTATATCTGTGAAATATGCCATTGGTACTTTAATAGGTATTTCATCGAATCTATACATTGTTTTGGGTAGTATGGACATTTTGATGATGTTAATACTTCCAATCCATGAACACGGTATATGTTTCCATTTGCGTGTGCCTTCCTTAATTTCTTTCTTCAGTGTTGTGTAGTTTTCTGAGTACAGGTCTTTTACCTCCTTAGTTAGGTTTATTCCTAGGTATTTTATTTTTCTTGTTGCTTTATCAAATTGGATTTTTTTCTTGAGTTCTGCTTCTGCTGTTTCATTGTTGGTATACAAAAATGCCTTTGATTTTTGGATATTGACTTTGTATCCTGCTGTTTTGCCAAATTCATTTATTAGGTCAAGCAGTTTTTTTGGTGGAATCTGTAGGATTTTCTATGCACACTATCATGTCATCTGCAAACAATGACTGTTTTGTTTTCTCTTTTCCAATTTGGATGCCTTTTATTTCCTTTTCCTATCTGATTGCTGTGGCTAGGACTTCCAATATTATGTTGAATAAAGTAGTGAAAGTGGACAACATTCTCTTGTTCCTGATTTTAGTGGGAAAGATTTTAGTTTTTGCCCATTGAGCATGATGTCAGCTGTACATCTCTCATATATGGCCTTTATTATGTTGAGGAATGCTCCCTCTATTCCCACTTTGCTGAGTGTTTTTATCATAAATTGGTGCTATACATTATCAAATGCTTTTTCCACATCTATTGATGTTATCATGTGAGTTTTTCTTTGCTTTTTTTATGTGATATATTACATTTATTGATTTGTGAATATTGTACCATCCTTGCATCCCTGGGATGAATTCCACTTGGTTTTGATGTATGATCTTTTTAATGTATTGCTGGATGAGGTTTCCCAATATTTTGCTGAGGATTTTAGCATCTATGTTCATCAGTGATATTGGCCTGAAGTTTTATTTCTTTGTTGTGTCTTTATCTGGCTTTGGGATTAGGATGTTTCTGGCTTCATAAAAAGAGTTTGGGAGTCTTCCATCTTCTTGGATTTTTTGGAATAGTCTGCGAAGGATGGGGGTTAGCTCTTCATTAAATGCTTTGTAGAATTCTCCTGTGAAACCATCTGGTCCAGGGCTTTTGTGTGTCAGAAGCATTTTGATTACTGCTTCAATTTCATCAGCTGTTATTGGTGTGTTCAAGCATTCTGCTTCTTCCTCATTCAGTTTTTGGAAGGTTATATTTTTCTAGAAATTTGTCCATTTCACCTAGGTTTTCAAATTTCTTGGCATATACCCCCCTCATAGTAATTTCTTACAATCCTTTGTATTTCTGTGGTATCAGTTGTAATCTCTCCTCTTTCATTTCTGATTGTGTTTATTTGGGTCCTCTCTCTTTTGTTCTTGATGAGTCTGCTTAAGGTCTCCTGGGTTTTGATTTTTTTTTTCATGAACCAGCTCCTGGATTTATTGATCCTTAGGTTGTTCTTTTAGTCTTTATATCATTCAATTCTGTTCTGATCTTGGTTATTTCCTTCCTTCTATTTTCTCTGGGCTGTCTTTGTTGAGGTTCTTTGAGTTCTTGTAGGTATAGGGTTAGGTTGTTTATTTGAAAGGTGTCCTTTTTTTTTTTTTTTTTTTTTTTTTTTTAGGTAGGCCTGTATTGCTATGAACTTCCCTCTCAGGATTTCCTTTGCTATGACCCATAAGCTTTGAATTGTTGTGAGTTCATTTTCATTTTTTCCTAGAAACTTTTTGATTTCTTCCTTGATGTCATTCTTGACCCATTCATTGTTTAATAGCATGGTATTCAATCTCCATGAGTTTGGGCATTTTTGAGTTTTTTTCCTTGAGGTTTGTTTCTAGTTTCAATCCCTTGTTGTGAGAGAAAATGCTTGATATGATTTGAATTTTCTTGAATTTGTGGAGGCTTGTTTTGTGTCCTATCTTATGGTCTTGCTTTGAAAATGTTCTGTTTGCATTCAAAATGAATGTTTATTTTGCTTCTTTGGGATGAAAGGCTCTCTCTCTCTATATATATATATATCAGTAATGTTCATTTGACCTAGGACATTTTTCAATGACACAATATCTTTGTGGATATTTTGTTTGGAAGATCTATCTATTTTTGACAGTGGGGTGTGGAAATTCCCTACTATAATTGTGTTGCTCTCAATATTTTTCTTGAAAGTCCTTCAAGATTTTCTTTATGTATTTGGGTGATCCTATGTTGGATGCATATATATTTACAATGTTTATGTCTTCTTGGTGGATTCTTCCCTTGAGTATTATGAATTGACCTTCTGGGTCTCTCTTCATGACCCCTTTTTTCAAGTCTGTTTTGTGTGATATGAGTATTGCTACCCCAGCTTTTTTTTTCCTGTCCATTTTCTTGGAAAATTTGTTTCCAGCCCTTCACTTTCAGCCTGTTCAGGTCTTTTGTCCTGAGGTTGGTCTTTTATAGACAGCATATGTATGGGTCATGCTTTCTTATCCATTCAGCTATTCTATGTCTTTTGATTGGAGCATTTAACCCACTTACATTTAAAGTTATTATTGACAGGTATTTATTCATTGCTATTTTTTCATACTTGTGTTCCTTCCCCTCTCACTCTTTTCCTTCCTTTTCTTAAAGCAGTAGCTTTAGCATCTCTTGCAGAGCTGGTTTGGTGGAAGTGTAATCTTTTAGACTTGTTTTGTCTGGGAAGCTCCTTATGTGTCCTTCCATCTTGATTGAGAGCTTTTCTGGGTAGTATAGGCTTGGTTACAGGCCTCTGGTTCTCATTACTTGGGATATTTCTTGCCATTCTATTCTGGCTTGGAAGTGTTTCCATTATGCTGCTAACATACAAGGGCTCCCTTGTATGTTACTTCTAGTTTTTCCCTTGTTGCCTTTAAGATTCTCTCTTTGTCTTGGGATTTTTCCATTTTAATTATGATGTGTCTCGAAGTGGGCCTCTTTGGTTTCCTCTTGATTGGGACTCTCTGTGTTTCCTGGATTTGTGTGACTTTTTCTCTTATCAAATTAGGGAAGTTTTCCATCATTACTTTCTCAAACATGTTTTCTATCCCTTGCACTTTGTCTTCTTCTGGTATCCCTATTATATGGATATTATTATGTTTCATGTTGTCTTGTATCTCCCTTACTACCTCTTCATTCTTTTTGAGTCTCTTTTCCTTTTCTAGGTTCTTCTTGGTGTTTTTTTTTTTTCTACCTTGTCCTTCAGCTCGCTGATTTGCTCTTCTGCTTCTTCCAGCCTACTTGTAATTCTTTCTAATGTGTTTTTTATTTCTGAGATAGTAGTGTTCATTACTTCCTCATTTTTGTTTAAAGTTTCTATTTCCTTTTTAATACCGATGTATTTCTCACTCAGTTCCCTGTAGTTTTCTGTGAGTTCCTTGAACATCATTATAACTATTATTTTGAATTCTATATCTGATAGTTTGGTTACCTCCATTTCGTTTAGCTCTTTTAGCAGGGAGTCTTTCACTCCTTTTGATTGCAGGTCCTTTTTTTTGTCTCTACATTTTAGATGATTATTTTTGTTTGTTTCTGCGCTTCATGGTGTTTCACTTTGCTAGCTGTCTTTGTAGGGTGAATTTTTATGGTAGGAGTTCTATGGGATTCAGTGGTGTGGCCTCTTTGATCTCCTTGTCTGCATACTCTAGGGTTACCCTTTTTCCCATTCGTGTGGGCTCTCTTGTTGTACTTGGGTTTTACCTGTTGGTGGCTCCTTTGTTAGTAGGTTCTCTCCACCCGAAGGTTTACTGGTATTCACAACTACCACCTTATCTTGTACATTATCAGTGTAAGGGGATAGGCAAAAATGAATAAGACAGCAGGAGAGTATTTTATGGGATTTAAAATACCAGCAAGTAGAGACAGGAGATTCTTTGGTTAAGCATGGTGTTAGCTATGATCTTTCACCCAACTAGCCACTTTTTATAAAAGGTGAAAGAGAGATAAGACTCTTGTTAGGGGAGGAGGATTGTGAGCTGAATCCAGAAAACAGACCATTTGTGCAAGGTTAGATGACAAGATATAGTGAGAGTAAAGGATACAAAGTAGGTGTAATGTGAGAAAGAATAGGGTTAACCACATTAATAATAATAATGCTGAAGATTGAAGTGAATTGGGCTAAGATCAGGGGTGGGGATGGGTTGCTTTGTAGTATTACTTACAACTGTATGGAACAACAGTAATTTACAATAGTCCTGTAACAACAATAATATGATAAGAAATGCATATGATTTGGATAACCAGAATAGAAAGTACCTGATCAAGAATTGTGTGTTATTTGAACATGGGTGAAGTGAAAGAAGGAAAATTAAAATGCAATAAAGAGAGAATAAGGAAAACCAGAAAAACAATGCAATTGAACAGAGAACTAAAACAAGGAAAACGATACCTAAGGAAGACAAATACAAAAATACTAATAAAGTAAAAGTGGTAAAAATAATGAAAAGATGATAATAATACACATAAACAATTAAATGCCAGCTTTATGGGATAGCAAAGTGACATTTGTTTTGGTTTCTCAGTTTTTGGGGGGTTAGTCTTGTGCTCCGCCTTTCTATCTGTCTCTGGACCCTTCGTAACTCCCAGGTCTTATTGTCTCATTTGGGCAAAGAAAAAAAAAAGAGAGAGAGGATCCAAAAAGAAAAAAATAATAATACTAAGCCTCCTGCTGACTTTAAACTTGTTCAACAAGTTCTGCTGGTCTTCCTAGATGCCAAAGGAAGAGTGAGGCTAGGCTTTGCTTTTCTTGCTTTCTATGGTTTTGAGAGAATGGGGACCAGGTCTGGATCAGAATTTCCCAGCCTCTGCAGGCCCAGATCCTCCATGAGCTATCAGGCTCAATTCAGCCATTCAGTCTCCGGGTGCCCAGCCTGAGTCATTCTCGGGTGTGTAGCCCAAGACAGGCTGGGTGCACTCAGTTCTGCTCAGCTATTTAGTGCCTGGGAGTTTCAGGGTGCACAGTGTGAGTGAATCTTGGGCACAGTGCCTGAGACAAGCCAGACCTGTCTCCAAGCGCACAGATTAAATCTCCCTCAGGGTGCACCAACTGCTGCTGGAGAGTTCCTTACAAAGCAGCTGCCCTCCTTTCTTAACAAGCACCTGGATTTTCACACAACCCCACTTTCCAATCAGTCCGGAGAGTATCCAAGTCAGGATCCAACACGGCCCAACTCCTCCCTTCTCCAGGTGTTGCCTGGCTCCTCAGTTTCTCTGGTGTCAGTATCCACAGTGGATTTGTACCATTTCTGTGTGTCTCCCATTTTGTCTCTATTCCCCCCAGTGACTTTCAGTCTCCAGGTCCCTCCTGGTGCTGGGCTACCCTCCTTGCTCTGGTAGGGGAGGATACTGGTGATGTAACTCTCCTTCCTGTATCCTGTGGCAGGTGTTGGGCCTGGGGCTACAGTGACCTAGATCCCTGTGCAAATCCCAAGGACCTTACTGTCCCAGCCCAATCTCCTCATCATCTGTTTTTCAATGTCCTCTGCAATTTTTTGCCTCCAAACATCATATAAGCTGGGATTTTATTGGTTGTTCACTTCATTCCTCAGAAAATCAGCTAGGTGTTCCAGCTGGGCACAAGGAAAACTGGGCTCCGATCCCACCTACCTTGCTGCCATCTTCCACAGTCCTCAATGCTGTACTTTATCAAATGCTTTTTCAGCATCTATTGATATGATCATGTGATTTTTGTCTTTTACTTTGTTTATGTGGTGTATTATGTTTATTGATTTGAGAATGTTATACCATCCTTGCATCCCTGGGATGAATCCCACTTGATCATGGTGTGTGACCTTTTCAGTGTATTGCTGGATGCGGTTTCCCAATATTTTGTTCAGGATTTTAGCATCTATGTTCATCAGTGATATTGGCATGTAATTTTCTTTCTTTGTTGTGTCTTTATCTGATTTTGGGATTAGGATGTTGCTGGCTTCATAAAAATAGTTTGGGGGTCTTCTCTTTTCTTGAAATTTTTGGGAGTGGTTTGAGAAAGATAGGAGTTAGATCTTCCCTAAATGTTCAGTAAAATATGCCTGTAAAGCTGTATGGTCCAGGGCTTTTGAATGCTGGGAGTTCTTTTTATTAATGCTTCAATTTAACTAATTGTTACTGGTCTATTCAGGCTTTCTGTTTCTTAATGATTCAGTTTTGGAAAACTATATGTTTCTAGAAATTTGTCCATTTCATCTAGGTAGTTCAATTTTTTGACATAATGTTGTTCACAGTAATTTCTTACAGTCCTTTGTATTTCTATGGTATCGGTTGTTATTTCTCTCCTTTCTAATTTTGTTTATTTGGTCTTCTCATTTTTCTTGATGAGTCTGGTTAAAGGCTTGTCAACTTTGTTTATCTTTTCAAGGAACCAGCTCCTGGATATATTGATCCTTCAAATTGTTTTTTTAGTTTCTGTGTCATATTTTTGTTTTTGTTTCTTGTATTTATTTATTTTTAATTGCTTAAGTACAGTTGTCTCTATTTTCCTATCACCACTTCCCCTGCCCCACCCACCCCCATCTGCCACACTCAATTCTACCCTCCTTTGGTTTTTTTATGGGTCCTCTATACATGTTCCTTGATGACCCTTCCCTTAATTCTCCTTGGTCTTGATTTTCCTTACTTCCACTCCTTCTGGACTTTCTTTGTTGTTATTCCTGTCATTCTTGTAGATGTAGGGTTAATTTGCTTATCTGAAATTTTTCTATCTTTTTAAGGCAGGCCTATATTATAATGAACTTCCTTCTCAGGACTGCCTTCACTGTGTTCCAGAAGTTTTGAGCTGTTTTGTGTTCATTTTCACTTGTTTCCAGAAACTTTTTGGTTTATTCCTTGATCTCACTGTGATCCCTCCTACTTTGTCCTTTCTCAAGATTGCTGCATCTATTCAGGGTCATTTATGGTTCCATGTAAATTTTTAAAATATTTGTTCTAAATCTTTGAAATATGTCATTGGTATTTTAATATGGATTGCGTTGAATCTATAGATTGCTTTGTGAAGTAAGGGTATTTTAATGATGTTGATTCTTCCAATCCATGAACACGGTATATGCTTCCATTTGCTTGTATCTTTCTTAATTTATTTCTTCAGTGTTTTGTAGTTATTATTTAATAGCACATTATTCAGTCTCCATGAATTTGAGTGTTTTTGAGTTATTTCTTCAAGATTGGTCTCTAATTTTAAACCATTGTAATCTGAGAAGATGCTTGATAAGACTTCGATTTTCTTGAATTTGTTGAGGTTTGTTTTGTGATCTACCATGTGGTCTATTTCTGAAAATGTTCTATTTGCATTTGAAAATAATGTATATTTTGCTTCTTTGGTGTGAAAGGTTCTGTATATTTCAATAAAGTCCATTGGATCTGGAGTGTTATTCAATTCCACAATATCCTTATTGATTCTTTGTTTGGAAGATCTATCCATTGTTTACAATGGGTTGTTAAAATCCCCTACTGAGTATGGTGCTGTTGCTATTTTTCTTGAAGTCCTCCAAGATTTTCCTTATATATTTCTCTGCTCCTATGTTGTGTGCCCATATGTTTACAAGGGTTATAAATGTATGAAAGACTTAAACACAAACTATCACACCACAAAAGTCCTAGAGGAAAACATAGACAGTAAATGTTCAGATGCAGCAACATCCCATGCAACAATATTTTTGCTGGTACATCCTATATGGCAAGGGAAATAAAGGGAAAAATAAACAAATGGGACTTAATCAAAGTGAAAAGCTTCTGCATAGCTAAAGAAAACATCAGCAAAGTGAAAATGGAACCAATTGTATGGAAAAACACATTTACCCACAATACCTCAGACAAGGGTTTGGTCTCCAAAGTATATAAAGAACTCAACATGACTCCACACCAGGAAGACAAACAACCCAATTAAAAAATGGGTAAAAGACCTGAACAGACACTTCTCTGAGGAGGACATCCAGAAGGCCCATAAGCATATGAAATGATGCTCAACATCACTAGCCATCATAGATGTAAAAAACCCACAATGAGATACCACTTCACACCAGTCAGGATGGCCATCATTAATAAACCAACAAACAAGTACTCTTGAGGATGTGGAAAAAAGGAACCCTAGTGCACTGTTGGTGGGAATGCACACTGATGCAGCCACTGTGGAAAACAGTATAGAATTTCCTCAAAAAACTAAAAATGAAACTTCCTTTTGGCCCAGCAATTCCACTGCTGGGAATACACCCTAAGAACCCTGAAACATCAATTCAGAAGAACCTATGTACCCCAATGTTCAAAGCACCATAATTTACAATAGCCAAGTGTTGGAAGCAACCTAAGTGCCCATCAGTAAATGAGTGGATCCCCAAACTATGGTACATTTGCACAATGGAATACTGTACAGGAGAAAGTAAGAAGGAACACCTACCTTTGGCAATAACATAGATGGTACTGGAGAGCATTATGCTAAGTGAAATAAGCCAGACAGTGAAAGACAAATACCTTATGATCTCACTTATAAGAGGAATCTAATGAACAAAACAAACAAATGAGCAAAATAGAACCAGATGCATGGAAACAAGGAACAAACTTACAGGGACCATAGTGGCAGGGAGTGGAGGATAAGGGAAGAAAGAAGGGGAAGGGCCTAGTAAAAGAAAAAGTATAAATGGCACATGGATGTGAACAATAGAGTAGGGATTGACTGTGCGAGCAGAGGTTGGGGTGAGTGGGGCAGAGGAGAGCAATGGAGGAAAGTTGGGACAACTGTAATAGAACAACAATAAAAAAATTAAAAAATGGAAAAAGACTACTTATGTGTAGGTCTTCTATCTCCATACAGGTATAAGCAACATCTGAGTAATCAAAATGATTTTGCAAAAGCAGTGGTTACCAGAAATTATAAGGTAGTACTAGACAAATTTGGGGATACATGTTTCCAGAAGCCTTTTTCAAAAAGGGGAAATCCAATTATTTTTGTATGATTTTAGGTAAATAACAAAACAGATAAACCATTGATGACTCTTTCAGCTTTAGAATTTTCTTATTTTGACATAACATCAAGTTCTTGTAAATGTAGACAAATACGATATGGTATATTCATACAACAGACTATTATTCAGCCACAAAGAAGAATGAAGTACTGACACATGCTACAACATAGATGAGCCTTGAAAATAAGGCTCATCTATGCTAAGGTATTATGCTAAGTGAAAGAAGCCAGTCACAAATGGACCCATAATGTATGATTCCACTTATAAGAAATGTTCATGATCATCGAACCTATAGAGACAGAAAGTGAATTAGTGATAATTTATAACTAGGGGAGAGATTGCTGATATTAGCGTGATAGTTGAATTGTTCAGGAACTTTTGTGGTGATAAAAATATTGTAAAACTGACTGTGGGGATACTTGCATAAGTCTGTGAAAATACTAAAAACTATTGAATGGTAGAATTTAACAATATGAATTGTATGGTATATGAATTATTTATTAATAAATCCATTACCCCCCTGCAAGTTGTATAGTTGTAACAATGCATTGTCCAACTGTATTCTTCTAGAACTCCAGTGGTTATATGTTCAAATGGAGACAGAAGAAAAACACAGGAGCTTTGAAGTCATTGGTAGCTGGTTTTTCATAGCTGCTCAGATAGTTACTAATAAACTGCATAGTTTTTAAAAAGTCAATTTCCTCATACATGCAATGGGGATATCACTTAACTGGCTGCAGGATTGCCCCAAGAATGAAATAAAATTATTTCAATAAAAAAAATTTAGCACAAGGCTTGGTACATTTATAGCCACCCAAGAAATGTTAAATCCCTTTCCACTTTTACCTACATGTATAATTTTTCATGTACTCAAAGTTCATCCATGTGAACATGTGCCAAATTATCAGATTGTCCCATTCTTCCTTGCGAGGTTACCAATTATCATCAAACAAAGTAACCTGAAGTACTAGGTTTGAAAAATAACTAAAGAAAACTTGACTGTGTAAGTCATTAAAATTTGTCTGTGTATAAGTGGGAAAGACACACAAAAAATGAAAATTAGGGCTGGAAGACATCAAGAGGGAAGTGTACCTCATTCATAACAAGCATTTTGCAGTTGGCAACACCCCCACAAATGACTAATCTCCAAAAAGAAATTTGATTCTTTTAACTGCAGGGAAAAAAAGTTTAACACAGGCAGCTGTGGTGATAAATCTTCTATCAGTTGTGGTTATAAGTCTGGAAAATCTTGAGTTAACTGTGCTGGTGATTTATGCACATTTATTTATATGTGTTTAAATATATTTTTCTTTTATATACACAGAGATGGCTGTAATAAGGCTACCACTATACACTGGTATCTTAACACCACCAAAGAGAATTAATTTCTGGTATCCATGATAATAATATAGATGCCAGTTCATGACATGCAGTTTTCCTTTCTCTGTACAAATATTAAAATAATGTTTTTGCTTTCAGTGTTCAATATATCATTTCCTTGATCCCAGACACAGAATAATGCATTAAGTAGAGAAGTTTTGATTATATGTACAAACTTCTAAAATATTAATATTTTCCAAAAATGTCTACCCCCTGATAGACCCCAAATATTTAACTAGGTTAAAAAGAATCCAAAATTCAATTGCAACTATGGAAAGTCTTGTGGAGATCTAACAATTCATAACCTCAGTGTGAGAGTAATGTTTCCATCTTAGGAACATAAAGGAACATGTCCCAAACTTTGCAACTGAGTTGCCTAATACAAACAGGGGTTGGGGACAGGTGAGATAATACCAAAGTTGTAGAAGACTAGTCAGTTGCTGTATTTACCTAACTAAAACTAATGTTTAGATCCAAGATAGGGGAGGAGTAAATGGAAGCTACACTAAGCTCCTCCCAGGACCACAGTGGAATTACAACTAACTTGTAGAGAAATCATCTTGAATAACAAACTGAACACTAGCTGGAGGGAAGCCTTACAATGACAGACAGAAGAAAACATTTCAGCACAATGTGACTGGTAGGGAATGCAAAGGAGACTCGAGAGGGCTGGCTGGGCTCCCATAGGCGGCAACTGAAGTGCCAGAGGGAAATTTCAGCAGCCTGGGAGTTCCCCCTGAGAAGCGTGGGGTATAAAACCCAAGCTGGGCTCCCCAGCCTATAGCACCAGAGCCAGAAAGAAACCCAGTAAACATTCAGCTGTGAAAAGCAGCAGCAGTGCTGTTGGCCAGGTAGAGACAGCAGGAAATGCAGAGAGCCCTTGAAAGGACCAAAGCATGAAACTTCATTTGCAGCCACTTATCATGGGTACCAAAATAGGGAGGGTAGAGTGGACTAGAGATACTTGAGGAGAGTCTGAGGTAGGTGGCTCTGGGGAGAAAACTGAGGGAACAGCTGCCAGCATCCATGTGCTTCGTCATCCTCCATACTGCAGGAGCCATCTCTCTGGCCAAAACCTCCTCTCTGAATGGCTTCAGACTGAGGGGAAGAAATGCCCCTCCCTCAAGAATTACTATGTCCCAAACTGTGGTGCTTAACTAAACTGATGATTACAGCTTAATTTGATTAGCAACTGATCAGATTAGGGCTCACAGTTTAACATCTAAGGAAAAAATACAAAGTAGCCAACATGGGAAGACAAAGAAATAGACCTCAAATGAAAGAACCAGAGAATTTTCCAGAACTGCGTGGAATGGAAATAAGCAATTTATAAGATAGTTTACAGTAATGATTATGAGGTTACTCAACAGCATGAAAAAAGACATAGAAACAAAAAAAAAATCAGTTGAAAATAAAAAAGTGCAATATCTGAGATAAATAATACACTGGAAGGAATAAACAGTAGATTAGATGAAGCAGAGGATTGAATCAATGTTTTGGAAGATAAGGTAGAAAAAATAATGAAGCAGAGCAACAAAAAGAAAAAAGAATTTTAAAATGAGGCGAGATTAAGAAACATCTTGGACAACATGATGCATAACAACATGTGTATCATGGGAATACCAGAAGGAGAAGAGAGTGAGAAAGGGATTGAGAACCTATTTGAAGAAATAATAACCAAAAACGTCCCTAATCTGGTGAAGAAAAAAGACACGCAAGTCCAGGAAGCTCAGATCGTCCCAAACAAATTGGACACAAACAGGCCTACACCGAGACACATCATCATTAAAATGACAAGGCTTAAAGAAAAGCATAGAATCCTAACAGCCACAAGAGAAAAGCAGGTAGTCACCTACAAGGGGAGACCAATTAGACTGTCATCTCATTACTTCTAAGAAACATTTCAGGCCATAAGGGAGTGGGGTAAAATATTCAAGGTGATGAAAAGCAAGGACCTACAACCGAGGCTGCTTTACCCAGGAAGGCTATCATTTAAAATTAAAGGAGAAATAAGGAGCTTCCAAGACCAAAGAAAGCTAAAGGAGTTTGTTAATACCAAATCAATACTGCAACAAGTGTTAAAGGGCTTGTTTGAAGAAGAAAGAAGAAGAAAGAAGAAAGAAGAAGAAAGAAGAAAGAAGAAGAAGAAGGAGAAGGAGAAGGAGAAGGAGAAAAGAATAAAAATGAAGAAGGAGAAGAAGAAGCAGCAGCAACAAGAGGAGGAGGGAGGGGATGAGGGGGAGGGGGAAGGAGGAGGAGGAAAAGGGGAAAAAACAGAGGAAAACAGTCTAACAAAATAACACTACACACAAATCTATCACAAATCACCTTAAATGTAAATGGCTTAAACGCTCCAACCAAAAGACAGAGGGTAGCTGGATGGATAAGAAAATAAAACCCATATATATGCTACCCCCCGAGAAACCCACCTCAGATTGAAAGATAAACACAGACTAAAAGTGAAAGATTAAAAAAATATAATTCATGTAAATGGAAAGAGAAAAAAAAGCTAGGGTAGCAGAAATTATATCTCACAAAATAGACTTTAAAACCAAGGCTATAGGAAGAGACAAGGAAATATACTACCTAATGATAAAGGGAACAATCCAACAAGAGGATATAACCCTAATAAACATTTACACACCCAACACAGGAGCACCTAAATATGAGAAAAAAATCTTGATGAACATAAAGAGAGAGATTGACAGAAACACAGTTATAGTTGGGGATTTTAACACCCCATTGACTTCACTGGATAGACCTTCTACACAGAAAATCAACAAGGAGACAGAGGCCTGAAATGACACACTAGATCAAATGGACTTAATTGATATCTTCAGAGTATTTCATCCCAAAGATGCAGAATGTATATACTTTTCAAGTGTACATGGAACATTTTCTAGGATAGACCACATATTAGGACACAAAACAAGTCTCAATAAATTTAAGAAGATTGAAATCATATCAAACACCTTCTCTGACCACAATGCTATGAAACTAGAAATCAATCACAAGAACACTCAAAGGCTCCAGCATTAGGTCCCAGAGAAGCAATGAGAAGGCCCTTCACATGAAAGAGTGAAGAAGTATTTACAAGAACATGCCCAAGAGAAGGAGCTTATTTCTGGATTACTAACACTAAATATGCTTTCCTACTTAATTAATTCTGTAGCTTTTGGGAAACAAAAAAGATCTCATTGCCTTCCTGGCAACTTTTGGCTATAAGTGACCTGGGAAACCAACATGTAGACCTAAGTGGTACCAAATGGCAGAATAAAAGGCAACCAAATCTGAAACAGTCAGCTAATATGTTAAATATCTGGGTGGTTGGTAAAACATGTATTTAGTTTGGTGTCAACATAAGTACAATAGAGTAGCATAATTGAGTCCTCAGGTAGAACCCCTGTTCCCTTTTCTTATGCTCACACTATCCCATCTATATCTTAATTATTTGTTCACTTGTGCACACTAGTCTCCAACACTAGATCTCATATTGGGAGGAGAGACAGTGTGTCCTTCTTGCTCACCATTTTTTCCACAGTATGTAGCACAGTGCTTGGAGCATTACTACACACTCAATAAATATTAGACAAATGAAAGATCACTGCAATGACCTGTGGTTGGCACCACCAATGGAGTGTGCTGTGGTGAAGGCAGTAAGGGAGGAGCTCTGCCAGGGGTCAGGCGATCTCTTGGAGATTTGTCCAAGTGGGTGACAATGGCTAGAGCTGCACCACTGTGCCAACATTTTTTTTTCTCTTTATGTCAGTTGGGGAAAGTTAGAAATAGGGCTGGGGGAACCAACTTACTATTTTTCCTTGGCTGGTATGGCTCAGTGGATTAAGTGATGGCCTGTGAACCAAAGGGTCACTGATTCAATTCCCAGTCAGGGCACATGCCTGGATTGTGGGCTACGTCACCAGTAGGGGGAATGCAAGAGGCAACCACACATTGATGTTTCTCTCTGTCTTTCTTCCTCCCTTCCCCTCCCTCTAAAAATAAGTAAATAAAATCCTTTTAAAATTTAATTTGAAAAAAGAAATAAGGCTGGGGGAGCCAACTTACTATTCTAATGCTATTTAGAAACCCACATGAGGACACTGGAGCCCATCTGCTACAGTGCCCACATTGTAAAGCTGAGAAAAGTGGCACAAAAGAGAACAGCTGATGTCCCAAGGGACTAGCTAGTGGAGGAAACTTTCATATCCATGTGTCCAGACATCCTGGTCAGTGCTCTCCTTTCTGTAATTAGCACTCTCTCCTAAGAGCTCTGGAACTCAACAGGTCAGGGTTTCAATGGCAGCTGCACAAAGGAGGCTATGTGGCCTTGGGAGACCACAGGCCCCTTTTCCACCCCAATTTCCCCAGTGGAAACTCAGCCTTATAACGTATGACTCCCAGGGCCATTGTGAGCTAGTCTTAGAGAAAAGGGCGCATGTAATGTTTCTAGCAGAGTGTCAGTAATATAACTGGTTCCCAACTCTTAACTCCCTTCTCTTCCCTTGTGCAAATAAGGCCTTTCAGGACAAACAGAAATGAAGAAATGTCCTTAGTGCTTGGGAAGGTTCTGCTATGCTGAGGGTCTCAGCTTCTCAGGCCCATGTCATCCTTCAGAAGGCAAATTCAGAGCTCCACCCATCCTCTGTGGTTTTGCTCTAAAGAGACTCTTCTCCTGGCTTACTCTAACATCCCCCAAGGAAACACAGCCTTCAAAACACAGACTTTCCAGTTTCCCTAGTAAAATGAATGAATAACTCTTTGAAGGGAATAAAGTGATTTTTTTCTGTTCCACTTGTTTACTTTTACATAAGCTCCCAAGATGACTTATACATGTTGGCTGTTAATCACACCATCTGTTCAAACAGTACTTCAGTAAATGATTTGAATCATACTTTTCCTCTAAAAGAATCTTTTTAAAGACAGTGTTTATGTCTCTGTTATCCTTCATTTGGCAACATAGCATGAGCTATTTTAACAATGCTATCATTGTAAACACATATTGAATTCTCCATTGCTTAACTGTGCAGAAAACAGGGCAACATTTCTGTATTTTTTCTACTTGACTTGGCTTAAAGTGGCAAGATTGCTATTAGACAAAGATTCTATGAAAGTAAAAAAAAAAAGAAGAAGAAGACAAGAAGTTCCAGCCAATGCCTCTGAAATCTTAAATTTAGTAATAATGAGTAGGTTCCAGCCATTTCAGACAATTCAGGCCAAAAAAAAAAAAAAAAAGATGAACAGAGTATCCTTAGTGGGTGGGAAAAGTCAGCTAGGATAAGAGTCAGCTGCCCAGATGCATTTCTTCCTTTAAGATGCAAAGTCGCTGATTTAGAAGGACTTCTAGAAAGAATGTCCTGACTCCCCATACTCACTCCAGCATGTCCAGGATCAAATCTCTTGTTTTCACAGATCTTAGGAAGAAGCAAAAGGTCTATTTGTGGCCTTTGTCCCAAAGATGATCCTGTAGTTAGTTTGAGAGGAGTAGTAGAGTAGATGTCAACTTATTTTTGCTGCAAGCTGTTCTTCAGATCTCTCAAGACCCCATATTATTGTGAGTGTCTCAGGAAGTTCACACAGTAGTGCAGGTATGTTCTAGCACTGGCCCACATGGATACCATTTGTCTCTACTTTCCAAGACCTGGACTACATGGGAAGTATTGTATTGTAGTGTACAAAATGTAAGGTGTGCACAAAAGAAGCTTTTGTAAATTTGTGCATGGTGACCCTGGTGAAGGAGGAACTTCAGGCTTTCTTAAGGCTTTCCAAGATCTATACCCAGCCCGCATTCAGGTGTGCTACCCCACTACATTTACCAGGAAATCTATAATGTTTCTATTTTCAAGTGAGACCAGAAGGAAGTGAAGTTTCTGTAGCAGTGCCAGACTTATAAAAACTGTCCTACTACTTGGTTGCTATGATTAAGCAGACCCAAGAGTATCAGAATTGTTGAAATGTCTGTGACAGACAGAAGTGCTCTGTGTAGCCTCTGGCAAGCCTCAGTTGGAGAATTCCTGTGCAGACCCCAAAGAATTTTTGAGTAAGGCATGCCCTTCTTTGTCAGCAATTCTTTATTAGGAAAGCAACTTCTGGCTTGCTACTGTGCCCTAGCAGAGACTAAATACTGGGTTATGGAAAATTAAATAATGATTTAACCTGAATTCCCCATTATAAAGTTTGTTTTGTTAATCCATCAAATCATAAAATTGGTTATACATAGCCGTATTCCATTGTAAAAATGAAAATGGTATATAAAAACACAGCTGAATAAGTATGGAAGTCATTACTAAACTGTATGAGCAGATGGCTCAGACTTCCCTTATGCATGCTTCACTGCTTTTTCCTCCGCCTTTATAAAGTTTCCTATGACCAGTTAACAGGGAAAGAAAATGATAGAACTAGTTTACATAAAGATCTGCATGGCTTACTATAACCAGCCAGAAGTGGATGGGTGGTGCATTGCAGCCTCACTCAGAGATAGGCCAGAAAGACAGTAATGAAATAGTACTACTGGACAGAACCCCAAATGGTCACTTGAATGGGAAATGGCCTGAAATATGTATATATTCATGGACAGTACTTAATAACTTGACCAACTGTTTACAAGCGTGGAAAGAACAATATTATAAGACCAGTACCTAAGAGGCATGGAACAATATAGATGGACCTCTCAGAATGAGCACAGAGTATAAGATATTTATGTCCTATTTTTATGCCCGCCAGAATATATCAACTTTAGAGAAGGCTCTTGGTACTCAACCAGGCAAAGTGTAATAGACTGCAAAATTACAACAAATTACTCCCATTACTAAATATATGTCTCCTGGCAATATGACTTTGCCATCCTCCCCATCAAGAGGAGGATGGCCTATTACTCCTTCTATCAAGTCCTGTCCATATGACTTTCTTTGGTTAGTGGTACTTTAGGAAATGTGATGCATTCAAAGTGTTTATGAATTGGTGCTTTCTCTCTCTTGCTGAGTTTGGAACCCTGAGACAATTTTCATGTGAATGAGCCTGAAATAATTTACTGATGAGGCCTTGTCGGCCAATCACTAGGTATGTGAGTGAGACCTTCCAACATCATTCAGTTCCATTGCCAACAGACATCAGAAAGTAACGGAGACTTCTGGCCAAGATGTAGGCATAGATAGACACACTGTGCCCCCTTACACAACCAAAAGAAGGACGACAACAAATTTAAAAACAAAAAGCAACCAGAACTGTCAGACAATCGAACTGTATGGAGGTCTGACAACTAAGGAGTTAAAGAAGAAACATTCATCTAGACCAGTAGTAGGGGCACAGATGGGCAGCCGGGTGGAGAGGACTCGCAGTAAGGCAGAAGCTGGAGGACCAGGGCAGGAAAGGTGGTGGCTTGTGGACTGGGTGGTCCCATATTCACATGCAGAAAAACTGGGAGGAACAACTGGAGAGTGAGATAGACCTTGCAATCCAAGTTTCCAGTACAGGGAAATGAAGCCTAAAAGCCTGTGACTGAAAACACTTGTAGGGGTTGAGGTGGCTGTGGGAGAAACTCCCAGCCTCACAGGAGAGTTCATTGGAGAGACCCACAAGGGCCTAGAATGTACACAAACCTACCTACCTGAGAATCCGCACCAGAAGGGCACAATTTGATTGTGGGCACTGAGGGAAGTGACTGAAAACTGGCAGAGAGAGGAGCAAGCAGCACTGTTTCCTCTCAGATCCCTCCCCCACATACAGTGTCACAATGCAGATACCTGGGTTGCCCCACCCTAGTGAACACCTAAGGTTCTGCCCCTTACTATGTAACAGGCATGCCAAGACAAAAAAAAAAATGGTACAAATGAAAGAACAGGTCAAAGCTCCAGAAGAAATACAACTAAGCAACAAAGATATAGCCAACCTATCAGATGCACACTTCAAAACACTGATAATTAGGATGCTCACAGAATTGGTTGAATGTGGTCGCAAATTAGAGGACAAAATGAAGGCTACGAAAAGTGAAATAAAGGAAAATGTACAGGGAAGCAAGAGTGATGGGAAGGAAACCGGGACTCAAATCAATGGTTTGGAGAAGAAGGAAGAAAGAAACATTCAACCAGAACAGAATGAAGAAACAAGACTTTTAAAAAAGGAGGAGAGGCTTAGGAACCTCCAGGATGTCTTTAAATGTTCCTACATCCAAATCATAGGGGTGCCAGAAGGAGGAGAGGAAGACCAGGAACCTGAAAACATAATGAAGGAGAACTTTCCCAATCTGGCAAAGGAAATAGACTTTCAGGAAGTCCAGGAAGCTTAGAAAGTCCCAAAGAAGTTGGACCCGAGGAGGAACACACTAAGGCACATCATAATTACATTAGCCAAGATTAAAGAGAAGGAGAGAATCTTAAAAGCAGCAAGAGAAAAGCAGACAGTTACCTACAAAGGAGTGCTCATAAGAGTGTCAGCTGATTTCTCAAAAGAAACCTTTCAGGCAAGAAGGGGCTGGAAAGAAGTACTCAATGTCATTAAAGGCAAGGACCTACATCCAAGATTACTCTATCCAGCAAAGCTCTCATTTGGAATGGAAGGGTAGATAAAATGCTTCCCAGATAAGGTCAAGTTGAAGATTTCATCATCGCCGAGCCCTTATTATATGAAATGTTAAAAGGACTTATCTAAGAAAACAAAGATTAAAAATATGAACAGTAAAATGACAATAAACTCACAACTATCAACAACCAAACCTACAACAAACTAAGCCAACAACTAGAACAGGAACAGAATCACAAAAATGAAGATCACATGGAGGGTTATCAGTGGGCAAGTAGGAGGAGGAGAGAGGGGCAAAAGGTACAGAGAATAAGTAGCATAAATGGTAGGTAGAAATAGACAGTGGGATGTTAAGAATAGTATAGAAAAAATAGAAGCCAGAGAGCTTATATGTATGACCCATGGACATGAACTAAAGTGGAGGAATGTGGGTGGGAGGGGGTGTGCAAGGTGGAAGGGAATAAAGTTGGGGAAATGGGATAACTGTAATAGCATAATCAATAAAATGTATTTTTTTAAGAAAGCAACTGAGGTATCCCAAACCAGAAAAATCACCCAATCAGCCCACAAAGTCCTGAGAAATAAATATCTATTTTTAAACCAGAAAAGAGAAACTATTTTGTACAACACTATGTAAACCAAAGTTGAAAATTTGGATATTTTTATTATAATTCAACTAGCTAAAATGACTCCATCAGAGACAGAAAGTCTAGTAGGCCAAAGACACAATAAAATAAAATAAGTTTAGATAGGGATTTCCTTCCCTCCAATAAGCAGCATCAGATTAAGAAGCCTTCAAGGTAGAATCCTAAAAAAAGAACAGCTAAAAATAACAATAATCTCATTACTTATTCTACACTTATTAGTTTGTATTCCACTATAAGAAAGAGTTTATCTATAGATACCAAACATATGGACCTTAGTCTTAGAGAAAATTTTGTGAATTTGACCCTAAAGGAAGAACAACAAAGGCAAAAATAAATGAATGGGAATATATCAAACTAAAAAGCTTTTTCACAGCATAAGAAACCACCAATAAAACAAACAGGCAATCAATTGAATGGGAAAATATATTTGTAAACAAGAGCTCGAACAAGGGGTTAAAATCCAAAATATATAAAGAACTCATATAACTCAACAAACAAACAATTCAGTTAAAAAATGGATAGAGAACCTGAACATAACAGACACTTCTCCCAAGAAGACATGCAAATGTCCAACAGATATAAGAAAATATGCTCAGCCTCACTAACTCTTAGGTAAACACAAATCAAAACTACAATAAGATATTACCTTACACCTGTTAGAATGACTATTATCAGCAAGGCAATAGCAATTGTTGGAGAGATCACCTGGAAAAATGAACCCTCATCTACTGCTGTTGGGAATGTAAATTGATACAGCCACTATGGAAAATAACATAGAGGCTCCTCAACAAAATCAGAATAGAATTAACATATGACCCACAACCCTTCTTCTGGGTATCTACCAGAAAACTTGAAAACATATTTTTTCACAAAGAGATATGTACTCTGTGTGCATTGCAGCAGTATTCATGGTGGCCAAGAGAAATAAACAACCAAGGTATCTTTTTATAGTCAATTGAATAAAGAAGATGTGGTACATATATACTATGGAACACTACTCAGCCATAAGAAAAGATGAAGTACTGCCATTTGCCATTTGTGACACTAGGGGTGGATATTGAGAATACTATGCTAAGCAAAACAAGTCAGACAGAAAAACTCACTGACAAAATGACCTCACTCATATGTACAATAGAATATGAAACTGAAAAACTGAAAGCAATAAATGAACAAACAAGACAAACAAACAAAAACTTATAGACACAGACAACAGTATGGTAGTTACCATGGACAATGTAGAGCCATAAAGGGTGAAGAGGGGGTCAAATATATGGTGATGGGAGAAGATTTGCCTTTGGATGGTGGGCACACAATACAATATACAGATGATGTATCACAGAATTGTACACTGCAAAGTTATATAATTTTATTAACCAATGTTACACCACTAAATGTAATTTAAACAGAACTAGGGAAACTTAAAAAAATATTAAAAGTACTTAGAATCAAAAGGGAGGAATTTATCTTTTTTCCACATTAATCAATTAATTTCAGTATAAAGGATTCTTATTTTTTCAATGGATTATTTTCTGTTATTGCTATTATTTATATTGATGCTGAGATTGTCCCTGATTTGGCCATTCCTGCCCACTTTAAGGGGGTTCTCTGTCCTTTTGACATGTGTCCATCATTCTTTGACTACTTTCTTATAGGGAACTGCTTTGCATGGCGTGGAAATGTAACTCAGCCTCCACATGGAAAACCAGTTGGGAGTGTGGCACACAGGACCACATCCACAGAGAGGTTTTCCTGTGGGGAATTAGGCCTGCATTGTACCTAGACTGCTATGAGACTTGCTTTTGCTAAAACTCCCTCACCCTGAATTGAGGCAGCAAGGGCTTACTGCAACTTCCTAAAATTTGTGCTAAAACTCCCAAGTATGGAGTGTGACTGGTTCAACCACTTTTTCCCCTGATCTGCAACATCCTTCTTTTTGAAGCAAATGGCAGAATTCTTTCCTTTGTTATCCATAAAAGGCAGTTTCCTGCAGTGAACCTGTGCATAGTAAATGAGGACTACCCTCCATGTAATGTACCCAGAGAAGCAATAGAAGCCTGGCCAGGCAGGGACTGGGGTCTCTGGCCCTCTCACCCTCTCTCTCAGAGAGTGGCCATACCATCCCTTTTTCTCCACAGGATTTCTGTTTTCTGTGTGTATTTGTTCATGAGCAGCCACAACATACACGGGTTCTGCCAGCCAGGATCTGCCACACTTTCTTCTCTTCATAAGAACATGATATTAAAACATTTTCATGTACTATCCCTGTCCCAGTCTTGGAATCATCCAGTTCTCCAAAGAATCTTGATTCCTTGTCATAGAGAATGGCATTTCAAAATAAGATTTGAACACTAAGTATGCTCATTGCTAGTGGTGTCTCTCCCTGAACAGAGCTAGGAAGTATGCATATTTATATGTATGTATGTACATCATTGCATGCATATGTAAACATATATACATATAATAGATGTACACATATATCTTTTTCCTATTATATCTGTCATTCTATTATTGTATATACCTATCTATGTATAGTTACTTCAAAAATGAATCTCGTGGAGGCATCCCAGGTAAGTTTGTTTGAGAAAAGGGGGAAGGGTTTTCAGGAACATCTATAGAGGACATATGGACAAAAACAAAGGGGGGTAGGATCAAGGATAGGAAGTGAGGATGGCTGGGGTCAGGAGAGTGGTGAAGGGAAAATGTAGACAACTGTATTTGAATAACAGTAAAAAAGTTAAAAAATATAAGAAAAAATAAGGTAAATAAAATCTAATCCTTCCAAGAAAAAAACTCAAATGATATTAAAGTAAAACAAAAAATCCCTTTTCATAATGCAAAAAGAATGATCAATTCTGAAACCCTTCATGAATTTAAGTATTAAAAAATGTATATACATTGTAAACAACAGAGGCCAGGTTTCTCATTGTCAGAGAAGGTAGTTACCAAAATGAAAAGAGGAATACTAAATAGGACTGTGTTTTGTTAGGTTGGAATTGAATGTGTTAGTATGAATTAATGGTTTGATAGAAGATAGATGATAGATAGATGATAGAAAGATTCAATTGCTGTGTCTTCAAATTTACTAATCTTTTGCCATGGCTAAGGTGATATTAATCTCATATAGCATAGCCATCATTTTAAATATTGTAGTTTATATTTATGGAATTTTTAAGCATAGATTTCTATGATACATCATCTCCATATTATATTGTGTGCCCACCACCCAAAGTCAAATCATCTTCTGGAATCATATATTTGGCCCCCTTTACCCTTTACTGCCCTCCCCACCCCCTACCCTCTGGTAACCACCACACTGTTGTCTGTGTCTATTAGTTTCAGTTTTATATCCCACATATGAGTGATATCACATGGTTCTTAGGTTATTCTGACTCACTTATTTTGCTTGCATAATATTCTTAAGATTGATCCACATTGTTGGAAATGACAGTATTTCATGTTTTCTGACTGACTTATTTTGCTTAGCATAATATTACCTGAGGTTCATATATGTTGTAACAAATGGCAGTATTTCATATTTTCTTATGGCTGAGTAATATTCCATAGTGTATATGTGCCACATCTTCTTTATCCAGTCATCTATTGAAGGACACTTTCGTTGTCTCCATGCGTTGGCCACCATGAATAGTGTAGCAATACACAGAGATGCATATATCTTTTCAAAAAATGTTTTTGAGTTTTTTAAGTAGATACCTAGAAGAGGAATTGATGGGTCATATAGTAACTCTATTCTTAATTTTTTGAGGAACCTCTATACTGTTTTCCATAGTGACTGTACCAGTTTACATTTCCACCAGCAGTGAAGGAAAGCTCCTTTTTCTGCACAATGTCTACAACACTTGTTATTATTTCTCTTGTTGATAATAGCCATTCTAACAGGTTTAAGGTGGTATGTCATTGTAGTTTTGATTTATATTTTCCTAATAGCTAGTGAGCATCATTTCATATATCTGTTGTCCATTTGTATGTCTTTGGGAGAAGTCCCTGTTCAGGTCCTCTTCCCATTTTTAACTGAATTGTTTGTTTGTGTGCTGTTGAGTTGTGTGAATTGATTACATATTTTGGATATTAACTCCCTGTCAGAGCTGTTGCTTGCAAATATCATCCGCCATTCAGTTGGTTGCCTTTTTGTTTTGTTGCTGGTTTCTTTACCTGTGTAGAAGCTTTTTAGTCTGATATAGTGTCACTCATTTATATTTGCCTTTACTTCCCTTGCCTTTGGGATCAAATTAATAAAATCTTCTCTAAGACCAAGGTGCATGAGTTTAGTACTTACATTTTCTTCTATGTAATGTATTGATTCAGGTCTTATATTGATGGCTTTGATCCATTTTGAATTAATTTTTGTACATGGGTACAAACTGTAACCTAGTTTCATTCTTTTGCATGTGGCTTTCCAATTTTCCCAGCACCAGTTATTGAAAAGGCTTTCTTTTCTCCATTGTGTGGTTTTGGCTTATTTGTTCAATTTTTTTGCCCATATACATGTGGTTTTATTTCTGGGCATTTAATTGTGTACCATTGGTCTGTGTATCCATTTTTTTCTGACAATACTATGCTGTTTTGCTTATCTTTGCTCTGTAGTATAATTTGAAGTCAGGTACTGTGATACTTCCAGCTTCATCTTTTTTCTCAGAATTGCTTTGGCTATTCGGGAGCTTTTGTGGTTCCATACAAATATGATGTTGTTTTTTAAATTTCTCTAAAAAATGACATTGAAATTTTGGGGGGAGTTGCATTCAATATTTACATTGTTTTGGGTGATATGGACATTTCATTCTACTTTATTGTATTTTTATGAGTTCTTTCTCTTTGTATTTCTTTTTTGCTTGATCCCTCCACCACCCCCCATCCTCCAGAGTTGTAAATCTGCTCTTTATAAGTCTGTCTCTATTTTGTTTGTTAGCTCAGCTTGTTCATTAGAGTCCGCATATGAGTGAAATCAGGTATGTGTCTTTCTCTGACTGGCTTATTTCACTTAGCATAATCTTCTCCATGTCCATCCATGCTGTCACAAAGGGTAAATTTTTCTTCTTTTTTTATGGATGAGTAGTATATGGACATTGTAAATATGTTGATTCCTTTAATCCATGAAAATGGATTATCTTTCATTTGCATTGTTTCCTTTTCAATCTTTTAATAATGTTTTGTGGTTTCAAGCATATAGGTCCTTCACATCCTTTGTTAAGTTTATTCCTAGTTATTTTATTCTTGTTGCAATTAAAAAAGGATTTATCTTTTTTAAAATTTCTTTTTCTGAAGTTTCATTGTTAACTGGTAGGAATGAAGTGGATTTTTGTACATTGATTTTGCATCCTGAAACTGTACTGTAATAGTTTATTGTTCCAGTAGTTTTTTGGTGGTCTCTTCATGGTTTCTATATATAGAATCATGTCCTCTACAAAAAATGACACTTTTACTTCTGTTTTATTCTTGTTCAAGCACAGTTGTCTCCATTTTCTTCCCACTACTCACCCCACCCCACTCTCTCCCACCCCCCACCCTCAATCCTTCACCCCTTTGGCTTTGTCCATGGATCCTTCATACATGTTCCTTGTCAACCTTTCCCCTTCTTCCCCGTTATCTGATCTCAGCTGTAATTGGAACCTAATTAACAAAACAAACAAGTGAGGAAAATATAACCAGAGACACTTTTGCTTCTTCATTCCTAATTTGTATACCTTTTATTTCTTTCTCTTACCTGATTGCTCTGGCTAAGACTTCCAGAACGACATTGAAAAATATTGAGAATGGACATCCTTGTCTTGTTCCTGATTTTAGTAGAAAAGCTTTCAGTTTTTCACCTTTAAGTATGGTATCATCTGAAGGTTTATCATATATGGCCTTTATTATGTTGAGATGCTTTCCATCTATACCCATTTTATTGAGTGTTTTAACCACAAATGGATGTTGTGTCTCATCAAATGCTTTTTCCACATCTATTGATATGATTACATGATTTTTTATCCTTTATTTTGCTAATGTGGTATATTACATTGACTTTCATATATTGAGCCATCCTTGTGCCCATAGAATGAACCCTACTTGATTATGATGTATTATTTTTTAATGTATTGTTGTGTTCCATTTGCTACTATTTTGTTTAGGATTTTTGCATTATATTCATCAGAGATACTGGTCTGTAGTTTTTTTGTGTGTGTTATCCTTTCCAGGTTTTGGTATCAGGGTTATCTTGGCCTCATAAAATATGTTAAAAAATATCGTCTCTTCAACTTTTTGGAAGAATTTGAGAAGGATAGGTATCAACTCTTTTTTGAATATTTGGTAGAATTCACTAGAGAAGCCATCTGGTCCTGTATTTTTATTCATGGGAGGTTTTGATAGTTGTTTCAATTTCCTCACTCTTGATCAGTCTATTTAGATTTTCCATTTCTTCATGGCTCAGTCTAGGATAATACATTTCTAGGAACTGATCCATTTCTTCTAGGGTATTGAATTTGGTATTATATAGCCTTCCATCATATTCTAGTATGATCCTTTGTATTTCTGTGATGTCTGTGGTAACTTAATTTTGGATTTGGTTTATGCATCTTTTCTCTTTTGACCTTAGAGACCATAGCCAGGAGTTTCTCAATTTTATTAATCTTTTCAAAGAGCCAACTCTGTGTTGTACAATTTTTTTGTATAGTGTTTTTGTTCTGTATTAAATTTTGCTCTAATATTTATTATTTCCTTTCTTTTATTGACTTTAGGTTGCTTTTGTTCTTTTTTTTTCTAGTTCTTTACAATGTAATATTAGGTTGTTTAGTTGGGATTTCTCTTGTTTCTTGAGATAGGTCTTTAATGATATAAACTTCCCTCTTATTACAGTTTTTACTGCATCCCAGAACATATTTAAAATGCATTTTTCAAATATATATTATTGATTATGCTATTATAGTTGTCCTATTTTTTCCTCCCCTTTATTCCCCATCTGCCCTGTACCTGCCCTCTCACCATCATTCCCCCACCTTAGTTCATGTCCATGGGTCATACATATAAGTTTTTGGCTTCTCTTGTAGGACTTTTATGGTGTCAGGACTTCTATTTAAGTCTCTGAGTTGTGGCACTGTATGTGGAGGAGGGGTCTGAGAGGGAACAATGCCGCTTGCTCTGCTCTCCGCTGGCTTTCAGTCACTTCCTCCTATACCCACAAGCAAATTGGGCCTTTCTGGTGCTGATTCCTGGATGGGTTGTTTTGTATATGTTCTAGGACCCTGTGGGTCTCTCCAACAAACTCTCCTGTGAGGCTGGGAGTTTCTCCTGCCACGTCAACTACCATGGTTTTTTCAGTAAAAGGTTTTGAGGCTTTATTTTCCCACACTGGCACCCAGGGTTGCATGGTTTGTCTCACTCCCCAGTTGTTCCTCCTAGTTTACCTGCATACAAATGTGGGACCACCTGGTCTGCCAACCACCACCTTGCCTGACCACTCCTCCAGGAGCCACATTACTGCCTCCCAGGCTACACTTCTCCACCCCTCCTACCAGTCTCCATGAACATTTCTTCTTTAACTCCTTGTTTGCCAGACTTCCATACAGTTCGATTTTCTGGGAGTTCTGGTTATTTTCTTTTATTTGAAATTTGTTGTCCTTCTTTTGGTTATGCAAGGAGGCAAAGTGTATCTACCTATGCCTCCAACTTGGCTGGAAGTCCTGCATCCCAGAACTTTTGATATGTCATATTGTCATTCTCATTTGTCTTTCTGCATCTTTTTTCCTTTTTCTTTCTTTTTTATTGGTGTTCAAGTACAGTTGTCTCCATTCCCCCCACACACCAGTCCCTCCCATCCCAGCCATCCCCACCTCCCACCCTCAATCCTACCCGCTTTGGCTTTGTCCATGTGTCCTTTATACATCTTCCTTGAAAACACTTCCCCCTTCTACCCCATTATCCCATCCCACCTCCCCACTAGTTACTGTCAGTTTGTTCTTTATTTCACTGTCTCTGGTTATATTTTGCTTGCTTGTTTGTTTTGCTGATTAGGTTCCACTTATAGGTGACATCATATGATATTTGTCTTTCACCATCTGGCTTATTTCACTTAGCATAATGCTCTCCAGTTCCATCCATGCTCTCTCGAAGGGTAGGAGCTCCTTCTTTTGTTCTGCCCCATAGTACTCCATTGTGTAAATGTACCAGGTTTTTGTTCTACTCAATTACTGATGGGCTCTTACGTTGCTTCCAACAAGTGGCTATTGTAAATTGTTTTACAATGAGGTGCATAGGTTCTTTTGAGTTGGTGCTTTCAGCATTCTTAGTGTATAGTCTCAGCAGTGGAATTGCCAGGTCAAAAGGCAGAATTTTTAGTTTTCTGAGGAAATTCTATACTGTTTTCCACAGTGGCTGTACCAGTCTGCATTCCCTCCAACATTGTACTAGGGTTCCCTGTTCTCCAAGACCTAATCAGCACTTGTTGTTTGTTGATTTGGTTATGATGGCCATCTGATTGGTGTGAGGTGATAACTCATTGTGGTTTTAATTTGCATTTCTCCAATTGCTAGTCTTTCTGAGCATCCTTTCATACATCTGTAGGCCCTCTGTGTGTCCTCCTTGGAGAAGTGTCTGTTCATTTCCTTTTAGTACTTTTTAATTGGATTGTTTGTCTTTCTGGAGCTGAGTTGTGTGAGTTCTTTATATATTTTGAAGTTCAAACCCTTGTCCAGGGTTTCATCAGCAAATATATTTCCCCTTACCGTTGGTTCCCTTTTCATTTTGCTTATGTTTTCATCAGCTGTGCAGAAGCTTTTTATTTTGATGAAATTCCATTTGTTTATTCTTTCCTTTATGTCCCTTGCTCTAGGGGACGTATCGGTGAAAATATTGCTGCATAGAATATCTGAGATTTTCCTGCCTATGTTCTCCTCTAGGACTTTTATGGTATAGCAACTTATATTTAAGTCTTTCATCCATCTTGACTTTATTTTTGTATGTGGTGTAAGTTGGTGATCAAGTTTCATTTTTTTTTGCATGTAAGTGTCCAGATCTCAAAACAACATATTTTGAAGAGGCTATTTTTATTCCATTTTATGCTTCTGCCCCCTTTGTCAAATATTAATTGACCAGAGAGACATAGGTTTATTTCTAAGCCCTCTATTCTATTCCATTGGTCAGTGTGTCTGTTCTCATGCCAATACCAGGCTGTTTTGATTACAGTAGCTTTGTAGTACAGTTTGATATCAGGTATAGTGGTCCCTCCTACTGTGTTCTACTTTGTCAAAATTGCTGAGAGTATTCGGGCTCATTTATGGATCTATACAAATTTTTGAATTTTTTTCTATATCTGTGAAATGTCATTGATATTTTAAAAGGGATTGTGTTCAATCAATAAATTGATTTGGGTAGTATGTACATTTTAATGATGTTAATTCTTCCAGTCTGTGAACATGGTACATGCTTCCATTTGTTTGTGTCATCCTTAATATATATTTTCAGGGTAGTTCATCAGTGTAGTTTTCTGAGTACAGGTCTTTTACCTCCTTGGTTAGGTTTATTAGTAGGTATTTTATTTTTCTTGTTGCTATAGCAAATGTGATTTTCCCCTGATTTCTGTTTCTGATATTTCATTGTTGGTGTACAAAAATGCCTTTGATTTCCCAATACTGACTTTATATCCCACTATTTTGCAAAATTCACTTATTAGATTCAGTAGCTTTTTGGTGGAGTCTATAGGATTTTCTTTTTTTTTTTTTATTTATTTCAATCATTGTTCAAGTACAGTTTTCTGCCCCCTACTCCCATTTCAGCCCCTCCACCCAACCCTCCCCCTTCCCCCCATTACCCCCCACCCTTACTTTTTGTCCATGTGTCCTCCAAATTTGTTCCTGTAATCCCTACCCATTCCCCCCTGAAATTCCCTCTTCTCTCCCCTCTGGCCACTGTCAGACTATCCCCTATTTCAGTGTCTTTGGTTATATTTTGCTAGTTTTTTGTTTTGTTTTGTTTTGTTGTTTAGATTCCTGTTAAAGGTGATATCATGTGGTATTTGTCTTTCACTGCCTTGCTTGTTTCACTTAGCATAATGCTTTCCAGCTCCATCCATGCTGTTGCAAAGGGTAGGAGCTCCTTCTTTCTTTCTGCTGTATAGAATTCCATTGTGTAAATGTACCATAGTTTTTTGATCCATTCATTTACTGATGGGCATCTAGGTTGCTTCCAGCACCTAGCTATTGTAAATTGTGCTGCTATGAACATCGGGGTGCAAAGGTTCTTTTGTATTGGTGTTTTAGTGTTCTTAGGATAGAGTCCCAGCAATGGAATTGCTGGGTCAAAAGGCAGATCCATTTTTAGTTTTCTGAGGAAGTTCCAAACTGCTTTCCATAATGGTTGTACCAGTCTGCAGTCCCACCAACAGTGCACTAGGGACCCCGTTTCTCCACATCCTCTCCAACACTTGTTATTTGTTGCTTTGTTTATGATGGCCATTCTGACTGGTGTGAAGTGGTATCTCATTGTGGTTTTAATTTGCATCTCTCTGATGGCTAGCGATATTGAACATCGCTTCATGTGTCTTTGGATTTTCTGTATGTCCTCCTTGGAGAAGTGTCTGTTCAAGTCCTTTGCCCATTTTTTAATTGGGTTACTTGTCTTCTTAGAGTGGAGTCGCGTAAGTTCTTTATATATTTTGGAGATTAAACCCTTGTCTGAGGTATCATTAGCAAATATGTTTTCCCATACAGTTGGTTCTCTTTTTATTTTGATACTGTTTTCCTTAGCTGTGCAAAAGCTTTTAATTTTGATGAGGTCCCATTTGTTTATTCTTTCCTTTATGTCCCTTGCTCTAGGAGACAAGTCAGTAAAAAAGTTTCTGCGTGAAATATCTGAGATTTTCCTACCTACGTTCTCTTCTAGGACTTTAATGGTGTCACGCTTTATATTTAAGTCTTTTATCCACCTTGAATCTATTTTTGTATAAGGTGTAAGTTGGTGCTCGAGTTTCATTTTTTTGCACGTAGCTGTCCAGTTCTCCCAACACCATTTGTTGAAGAGGCTATTTTTATTCCATTTTATGTTGCTGCTTCCTTTGTCAAATATTAATTGACCGTAGAGGCTTGGGTTTATTTCTGGGCTCTCTGTTCTGTTCCATTGGTCCATGTGCCTGTTTTTATGCCAGTACCAGGCTGTTTTGATTACAGTGGTCTTGTAGTATAGTTTAGTGTCAGGTATTGTGATTCCTCCTACTTTACTCTTCTTTCTCAAAATTGCAGCAGCTATTCGGGGTTGTTTATGGTTCCATATAAATTGTTGAAGTGTTTGTTCTATGTCTGTGAAATATGCCATTGGTACTTTAATCGGTATTGCATTGAATGTGTAGATTGCTTTTGGTAGTATGGACATTTTAATGATATTAATTCTTCCAATCCATGAACACGGTATATGTTTCCATTTGTTTGTGTCCTCCTTGATTTCTCTCCTCAGTGTTATGTAGTTTTCTGAATACAGGTCTTTTACCTCTTTGGTTAGGTTTATTCCTAGGTATTTTATTTTCCTTTTTGCTATTTCAAATGGGATTTTTTTCTTGATTTCTGCTTCTGCTGTTTCATTGTTGGTGTACAGAAATGCCTTTGATTTCTGGATATAGACTTTGTATCCCGCTGTTTTACCAAATTCATTTATTAGGTCAAGCAGTTTTTTGGTGGAGTCTATAGGATTTTCTATGTACACTATCATGTCATCTGCAAACAGTGACAGTTTTGTTTCCTCCTTTCCGATTTGGATTCCTTTTATTTCTTTTTCTTGTCTGATTGCTGTGGCTAGAACCTCCAGTACTATATTGAATAGAAGTGGTGAAAGTGGACATCCTTGTCTTGTTCCTGTTCTTAGTGGAAAAGATTTTAATTTTTGCTCATTGAGTATAATGTTGGCTGTAGGTTTCTCATATATGGCCTTTATTATGTTGAGGAATGCTCCCTCTATTCCCACTTTACTGAGTGTTTTTATCATAAATGGGTGCTGTACCTTATCAAATGCTTTTTCTGCATCTATTGATATGATCATGTGGTTTTTGTCTTTGCTTTTGTTTATGTGATGTATTACATTTACTGATTTGCGTATATTGTACCATCCTTGCATACCTGGAATGAATCCAACTTGGTCATGGTGTATGATCTTCTTAATGTACTGTTGGATGCAGTTTGCCAGTATCTTGTTGAGGATTTTAGCGTCAATGTTCATCAGCGATATTGGCCTGTAGTTTTCTTTCTTTGTTGTGTCTTTATCTGGTTTTGGGATTAAGATGATGTTGGCCTCATAAAAAGAGTTTGGTAGTCTTCCATCTTTTTGGATTTTTTGAAATAGTCTGTGAAGGATAGGTGTTAGTTCTTCCTTAAATGCTTTGTAGAATTCTCCTGTGAAACCATCTGGTCCAGGGCTTTTGTGTGTTGGGAGTTTTTGGATTACTGCTTCGATTTCTTTTGCTGTTATTGGTTTGTTGAGGCTTTCTGCTTCCATTTTATTGAGTTTTGGAAGGTTATATTTTTCTAGAAATTTGTCCATTTCATCTAGGTTTTCAAATTTCTTGGCATACAGCTCTTTGTAGTAATTTGTTACAATCCTTTGTATTTCTGTGGTATCTGTTGTAATCTCTCCTCTTTCATTTCTGATTGTGTTTATTTGGGTTTTCTCTCTTTTTTTCTTGATGAGTCTGCTTAAAGGCTTGTCGATTTTGTTTATCTTTTCAAAGAACCAACTCTTGGATTCATTGATCTTTAGAATTGTGCTTTTAGCCTCTATGTCATTTAATTCTGCTCTGATCTTGGTTATTTCCTTCCTTCTGCTTGCTCTGGGCTGTCTTTGTTGTTGTTCCTCGAGTTCTTGTAGACGTAGGGTTAGGTTGTTTGTTTGAAATGTTTCTAACTTTTTTAGGTGGGCCTGTATCGCTATGATCTTCCCTCTCAGGACTGCCTTGGCTGTGTCCCATAAGTTTTGGGTTGTTGTGAGTTCGTTTTCATTTGTTTCCAAAAACCGTTTGATTTCTTCCCTAATATCATTCTTGACCCATTCATTGTTTAATAGCAAACTATTCAATCTCCATAAATTTCAGTGTTTTTTAGTTTTTTCCTTGAGGTTTGTTTCTCATTTGAGGTCACTGTGGTATGAAAAGATGCTTGATATGATTTCTATTTTCTTGAATTTGTTGAGGCTTGTTTTGTGTCCTATCATGTGGTCTATGTTTGAAAATGTTCCATGTGCATTTGAAAAGAATGTGTATTTTCCTTGTTTGGTAATAAAGGTTCTATATATATCAGGTAAATCCATTTGATCTAAGGCATTGTTCAATGCCCCAATATCCTGTTTGATATTTTGTTTGGAAGATCTATCCATTTTTGACAGTGGTGTTTTAAAACTCTCTACTATAATTGTGTTCCTGTCTTATATTTCTTGAAGTCCTCCAAGATTTTTCTTATATATCTGGGTGCTCCTATTTTGGGTGCATATATATTTACAATGTTTATGTATTATTGATGGATTCTTCTGAGTGTTATGAAGTGTCCTTCTGTGTCTCTTTTCATGGCCTTTGTTTTGAAGTCTGTTTTGTCCAATATAAGTATTGCTACCCAAGCTTTTTTTTAAACAATCCATTTACTTGGAATATTGTTTTCCAACACTTCCCTTTCAGTCAATATAGGTCTTTTGTTCTGAGGTGGGTCTCTGTAGGCAGCATATGTGTGAGTCCTGTTTTCTTATCCATTCAGCTACCATATGTCTTTTGATTGGAGCATTTAATACATTTACATTTAAGGTTGTTTTTCATAGGTACTTATTCATTCCCATTTTTTTCCTTTTATACCTGTGTTCCTCTCTCTCTCTCTCTCTCACTCTTTTTCTTTATCTTCTTGAAGCAGTCCCTTTAGCATCTCTTGCAGTACTGGTTTGGTAGAGATGTATTCTTCCAGTTTTCTTTTTTTGTGGGAAGCTCCTTATTTGGCCTTCCGTTTTAATTGAGAGCCTTGCTAGATAAAATAGTCTTGGTTGCAGGCCTTTGTTTTTCATTACTTGGAGTATTTGTTGCCATTTTCTCGTGGCTTATAGTGTTTCCATTGGGAAGTCAGCTGCTATTCTTATTGGGGCTCCCTTGTATGTTACTTCCTGTTTCTCCCTTGCTGCCTTTAAGACTCTCACTTAGTTTTGTAATTTTTCCATTTTAATTATGATGTGTCTTGGAGTGGGCTTTTTTGGGTTCCTTGATTGGAACCCTTCATACTTCCTGGATTTGTGTGATTTTTTCTGTCATCATATTAGGGAAGTTTTCTATCATTAGTTTTTCAAACATGTTTTCTATCCCTTGCTCTTCTTCTTCTCTATCTGGTATCACTCTTATACAGATATTATTACGTTTCATGTTGTTCTGCAGTTCCTTTACCCCTCGTCATTCCTTTTGAGTCTTTTTTCTCTTTCTTGCTCATTATGGGAGATTTTTTTCTACTTTTTTCTCCAGCTCACAGAATTGATCCTCTGCTTCATCTAATCTGATTTTGATTCCTTCTACTGTGTTCTTCAATTCAAAAATTATATTCTTCATTTCTTCTGGGCTCTTGTTGATAGTTTCTATTTCCTTTTTGATGTTGATATAGTTTGCAGTAAGTACCTCATAGTATCCCTTTGTTTTTTTGTAATTCTCAGTGAGCTCATTTAGCTTCCTTATTTCCTTATTGAGTTCATTGTTTTGAACTCAATATCAGATAGTTGAGTGGCCTCTGTTTCATTTAGCATTTTTTCTGAAGATTTCTCCTTTCCTTTTGTTTGGGGTTGGTTTCTTTGTTTTCCCATTGTTTTTGAGATTCTTCTTTTTATCCTCTCTTTCTTAAATTGATCTGTTCTAACTCTGTGAGTTTGTAGTGTGATCCTCTATGGTAGGAGACCTGTGAGATTCAGTGATGCAGTTTCCTTGATCTCCTGAACTTGATGCTCTTGGGATGCTGTTTATGTTGGCTCTCTGATTATAATTAGTTTTTATTGTTGTTGGGTCATTCTTTGGTGGATCCCTCCCTCCAGCTAGTAGACTAAGAGTCACTCAGCCCACCATGTCTTGTATGCTGTTGTGCAGGTACTGCTAGAACAAAACCACAAAACCCAAGGAACAAGCCCACATCACAAAAATCTTTCCCCTACCCTGCAATCCCATTATCAAAAGCAAGTGAACCAGTATTAATAAGGGTGTAAAGAGATTAAGACTATTATAAGAAAGGAGAAAAGTAAATTATAGTATAAATTTTAGTGACTCATATGCACCAACTTGCTGGACAAGAAATGAATGTTAAAAAGCTATGCAAGAAAGAAAATATCGCTAATATTGGAGAAATCCACAGTGGATATTGTCTCTGTAGCCTTTCATATTTACCACTGTTTTTTTCTTTCTTGATCTGCCTCTGGTGATGTGAGATGTTGATTCTGACTGACCTTAGGCAGGGATCTACAGTCTGTGGCTGTCTCCTTCAGTTGTTAATCTATTCACTTCACACTCAGCCGGGAAGCTTAAATCCCATAGGTTGGGGCAGAATCTCTCCTGGGACTGGGGTTATTATTTACCCTTAGGCTGCTGCTGCTTGGAGGGGAGTGTTCTGCCTGAACATTATGGCTGATGCCATATGGGTGATGACTCCACACTGGAATGAATCCTGGGGGCTCCTCTGTCAGTTCTCTCCCCAAAGCCTCCATCCCCAGTCTCTCCTCAGGAGCCATCAACCCACTCTTCCCTTGCTGTTGCCAGAGCCCCTGGTAAGTGGCTGCAAATTAAAATGTGTGTATTGGACCTTTAAATAGCTCTTTGCATCCCTAGCCATCTGTCTCTGGCAGAGACCAACCCTGCCACTTTTCACTGCTGGTTGTTATCTGTGCACATTTTTGGCTCTGGTGCTCAAGTCTGGGGATCCCAAATTCAGGTTTATACTCACACTTCTCAGGGTGATCCAACCAGATGCTCAATTATCCCATCAGCAATTTAGCTGCTGCTTGTGGGTGTGCAGCCAGCCTCCTTGAGTCTCCACTGCACTCTTTACCAGATAGTTTGTGCTGAAAATGATTCTTCTGCCTGTCCAAGGTTATACGACTTCTCTCTCACTATTGTTCAGGTGTTTGTTCTGGGTGATTCCTTCACAATTTAATTGTAATTCTAGATAGGTGCTGGGAGGAGGTTAGTGTGGCTTCCATTCAATCCTCTGCCATCTTGCCAACCCCCAAATCTCTATATATCTTTTGATCTCACCTTTTATCTCTTTTTTTACCTATTTTTAGTAGTATGTTTTTTAAATCTTCACCTATTTGTGGGGTTCTTTACTTCCCTTTTGCAGTTGATTTCTAATTTCAAAGCAAAATTTCTTCTCAAGTACACATGGAATATTCTCAAGGATAGACCATTTGTTGGGTCACAAAACTAGGCTCAACAGATTTAAGAAGAT
This sequence comes from Phyllostomus discolor, assembly GCF_004126475.2. Classification (NCBI taxonomy): domain Eukaryota; kingdom Metazoa; phylum Chordata; class Mammalia; order Chiroptera; family Phyllostomidae; genus Phyllostomus; species Phyllostomus discolor. The sequence goes on along the minus strand of NC_050198.1, from coordinate 81,858,726 downwards.
TGAAATCATATCAAGTGTATTCTCGGACCACACATGCTTTGAAATCAGAAGTCATTTATGCAATTTTGATTTGGGCTTTTTAATATCTTGCATGTCTTTTTATCCTTTTGAGCACAGACATACAGTTATAATAGTTGTTTCAATTTCTTTTTCTTCCATGATTAAAATCTCTGTCAATTTAAGGTCAATTTCTATTGGTTTCTCACTTATTAGGTGTCCAATTGACCTGATTCTTTTTATGCCTGTAACATTTTATTGGATATCAGATATCGTGACTTTTACTTATTGGGTACTGGATGTTATTGTATTTCTCTATATATTTTTGATATTTTCACTGGAATACAGTTTAGTTATTTGGAAACAGTTTGATTTTTTGAATTTGTTGGGTAGCACCACAATCATATTTAGTGCATGAGTAATTATTCCCCACAACTAAGGCAAGAACTTTCTGAGTATTCTATCCAATGCTTCTGAGTTTTGATAGTTTCAAGTTTGGCAGGCAGACATAGGTTCTATTCTTAGCCCTGTATGAGCACTGGGTGCAGTTCTCTCTTATCCTTTGCCATAACATTTTCCCTAGTCCTGGGTAATTTCATACACCACACATATGTATCCTTGCAGATCTTCTAAGTTTTCCCTTCATGCAATCCCCAGCCTGGTGCTCTGCTAGCAAACATGTCACTACATTCTTTCCAACACTCCTTGTCATCTCCACAACTTGGGGATTCCACTAGGTCCTACTGATAAGACCTGAAAATTCTTTCAAGGCAGTAACCTGGGATGATTGTGGGAATACATTGTTTGTTATCCATCTTTAAGGGTCACTGTTCTGTGTAACCTCATGTCCAGTGTCATGATAACCATTGTTTCATTTATTTGTTGTTTGTGGTTATTCAAGCATGAGAATAAATTGGTCTCTGCTATTCTACACTCACCAGAAGTGGAATTTCCTTTTTTATATCTTTAAACATGATAAGCAAAGTCATTTTATGGTCTAGTTCTAATAATTCCATTAACTAAAATGTTGTGCATCTCTTTTTCATCTGTTTTTGTGCTTGTCCTTTCCTTTGGTGCCTTATTTGTTTATGTGCTTGGTCATTTTGGGTATCATACTTTAACAATTATCTGTAGCGATAACTTTAGGTTAGTGAGGAGTCATATTCCTCTAGAGATGATCTTCATTTGCCTTTGTCAAATGAAATATTTGGGTGATTATTGAGGATACTCTCAGTTGGGGACAACACTGAATTGTAAGGCTCAGGATTCCCTGCATATATATCTTGATCTTTAGTTTGTATTTAAGTTTTCAAAGCTATTTTCTGATAGGGAAAATATTCACACAGCAAAAGTGGTCTCCAATTCCCATTTATCTTTCTAGGTCTTCATTTCCCCTGTATTCTAGCTAAGTAACAGTTTATTTCCTTTTGAGCTTTTCAATTGTTTAAAAAAGTTATTGTTTAAATTTTATCCAGGTTTTTAAAAGTTGTTTTCAGCCCTGGTTGGTGTGGCTTAGTGGATTGAGCACCGGTCTGCGAACCAAAGAGTCACTGGTTTGATTCCCAGTCAGGGCACACTCCTGGTTTGTGGGCCAGGTCCCCAGTAGGGGGCTTGCGAGAGGCAGCCACACATTGATGTTTCTCTCCCTTTCTTTCTCCCTCCCTTTCTGTCTGTCTAAAAATAAATTAAAAATCTTTTTAAAAAAGTTTGTTTTAAAAGAGAAGGTTGATATGAATTACCTCAACTATTATGACAAAAATCTGAAAGTGTGTCATGGATTTTTGGAGGGTGGCTTCAAACATTGGGAGATGCAAATGTAATGGTCCAACCTGATTTTACACTATTTGGTAAGTCTTATCTTTGCAAGCACCTTCCTAGCACAAGGACTTGTTCTTCTGTTTAAATAAATTATTTTTGAGATACATTCATCAGGAACACCTAGTTCTATTTTGTTTTTAAATTTATACGTAATTTATAAGCAGACGAGTTATTGCATAGGCACACCTGGTTGATTATGCAATATAGTTGAAAACTTTTAGTTTATTGAGCTATCCAATGGGCCTGCAGACTGGCTTTTGGAAGAAAGTACCTAATGTTGTACTGAAGCTCTGCCCATATGGGACCACCTTCATTACAATTCTCCTATACCTGTGGTTCAACTAGGACCATATTAAGTAAACATAATTAACATACAGAGCATTTAAGACAATTCTGATTTGGGGAGTAGAAAAATAGTTGAATGAGTGCTTCTGGGAGCTGTGGAAGTTCTCAAACAGAACTGTGTACTTGCCTGGGTAGGGCACTGTACCTACTGAGTGGAAGATTAACTAGAGTCCCCGAAACAACATTTTAAAATTAAGTATGGGCCTTACACTCTACACCCAGGATAAATATTTGTATCTTAGGGGATTGCATTAAATATGTAAGTTGAGGGAGTTTCTACTTTTTATCATACATTCCCAGAGAACACTGGAACACAAGTAATACACTGTCAGGACTGTCTCTACCCAGGTCATAATAGCAGTGACACCAACACCTGGGTTTTCTAGAAAACTAGAACCAAAAAGCAGTTAGGAACTAACTGCCAGACATACATGATGAAGCCAGATAAAAAGTCCACAGTCAAAAACTAACAGCTTTAAATGCAAAAGGCAAAAAAAAAAAAACAAACCCAAAAAACCAGAGATAATTACTGAAACCTTACTATGAGTTTTAAGGAAGTCAAATTAGAATAGCTAACATGTACTGAGTGTATAATATGTGTCAGGTATTGTCATAAGTGTTTCAGAAATATTTATTTATTTTATTCCCATACTAATAACCCATTGAAGGAGGTACTATTATACCCCCTCCTCATTGTAGGCACAGAGAGGTTAAGTAATTAGGTAGCTCAAAGTCTCACAACTACTAAGATGTGACCCTTGTACTTAGCCAAGCCTACAGTACTACTATTTGTTGGTTGAGTTGTGCTGGGTCAAGGGAGAACCTGCCCCCCACCCTGTTTCCTATCACGTGAAGAAGGGACACAGTAGGTATAGGGAGCATAAGGCAGCCAAAGACAGCTGTTTGCAGCACCTATCCTAACCAATTTTATTGGAGGAAATATTCTTTCAATACTGTGTAATCAGGGAGGGGAGAGAATTGCAAAGATAAAACTTCCCACAAGTGAGCAGGAATTTGTTTTCAGCTTCCATTTACTCAAAAAAGAAATGTGTGAGAGAGATGAGGGGAATATATGGGGCAGTGGTTTGTCCTGAGAGGTCATTTCACCCATTGGATGAGAACAAACTTGGCCTGTGAAAAGGTTATTATTAGCCCTGGACGAGAAGGCAAGGTATCCTGCCTGGTCTCTGTCGGCATCTAGTGGTTACAGGGGCACATGACACACAATGCATACTGTAACCGCAAGTTAGGAGAGAATAGAGCAGTTTTTTGTTTTCTTTTGTTTTTCTTTTTTAATTGAATTCATTTTGGTGACATCGGTTAATAAAATGATATAGGTTTCCAGTGTAAAATTTTATAACACATCATATGTATATTGCATTGCGTCCACCACCCAAACTCATCTTTTTTAAAAATTACATTTATTAATATTAGAGAAAGAAAGGAAGAAGATAGATATCAATTTATTATTCCACTTTACACATTCATTGGTTGATTGATGGCTGTTCCCTGAGCAGGAATCAAACCTGAAACCTTGAAATATCGGTATGATGCTCTAGCACTAAGTTACTTGGCCAGGGCCCAAAGTCAAGTCTCCTATCACCATGTATTCCCCCTTTACCCCTTCTATCTTTCCCCACCCTCCTTTCCCTCCGGTACTCCCCATACTGTTGTCTCTGTCTATGAGTGTTTTTTTTATTAATCCTTTCATGTTTTTCACCCAGATTCTCAAACCCTTTCCTTCTGACAGCTGCCAGTCTGTTCTCTGTATCTATGAGTCTAGAGCAGTATTCTTAATTTGGGAGTTCATGGGAAGGACATAAAGTTCTGTGAAAATAAAAACCATTGAATAATAAATAAAAGCACTTCTGGTGAATTTTCTCATACCTGTCATCAGGTCCACATTAAGTTTTGTGACACACAGAATTTAGAATCACTGCTGGAAGGTCAAGAAGCTGTGTCCCAGAGAGAAGTTGGCTCCCAGCTGGAGAATCCTCCCACTGAGTCATAACCCTATGGGCACAGAGACTGCAGGTGGGGCACCCACATTTTGTTCTCTGCTCACAAAGGCACAAAACTGTGTGGAACTGCACTGATAGGAACTTTTTGGTGGTAATTAGGCCCCTCCTGGTTTCAGAGGTCAGGGGCCTTCCCAACAGAGGCCTCTTGGGGACCTTAACCTCTTCTTGGCCATCAGGGCCTGGCCTGGACACCCTGGGAGCCTTTCTTCCACTCAGTATCCCAGGCCCCTCTCAGAACCAGCTGGTCCCCCATGCTGTCCTTCCCTCCCTTTGGTTAAGCCACATCACCCTGCTTTCTTCCCTCTTCATAGCTGCCACCTTCTAATCTGCACTTCAGGACTGCTTCCTCAGAAGTATGGCTACCGAGGGGGCCACTGCCACTCTAGCTTCTCCCTTCCTGGGCTCCAGATAGCTCACACGCTCACCACCTGCTTCAAGGGCTTCACTCTGGATCAGGCAGGGAAATAAACCCCAGAGCATGCAGTAGGGCTAATGTGTGTAAGAACCACAAACAACAAAGAAAGTTCCAGAGGCCTTAAAGTCACCATTGCTGGTTGGCAGGTTCCTTCTTCCTTTGACTTAGTGATGACACCTGGAGAACCAGTTGAACTCCTGTGCTCTATTTTGTTCTCTGAAGTTTGGCTTCCACTCCTTTAGTTAGCAGCCTTGAGAGGTAATCTCTGACCCCCAAGTCCATCCCTCACCCTAAAGAAGGAAGGATTCTCCTGATCTGCTGAGGCTCTTCCCTAACTTCAAATCCTTTTAACCTTTTTTTCTTTCCTTCTTCACCTAAACTTGACTTATTCATTCCTAAAAATACATGCTTCTATCTGCAGTGTGAGCCAACTTTGCATGGCATTGTGCAGGCAATCTGGGCCCTTTCCTTCTTGAGAAAATTGTTCTTAAATGTAATTAATTGCTCCTTATCTGGACAGGAATCTATAGTCATAAGATTTAGTGGTAAGAGAAGTTCTAGTTCTTCTTTTTCAGAGTCACTAACACAGGCCACCAACTCTAAGCTACCCAAATGTCACATTTGTCTAGACACTAGTTTTGGGTCTGGGACCAATCCAGTAAAGGTGGGTGTGTAAGATATCCAGCTTGAGAAGACTTCAGAAACTTGCTTGAATGGGCAAGGTATACTTCACAATGTACCTAGAACCAAGGTAGTTAGGTAGGTAAGTATGAACCATAATCAGTGGGAAAGGGCAAAGATCAGATCTTAAAAAGCGTCATGAAACATCAGGCCTGACTTCATTTTAGTTGAATGAGGAGAGGCTGTAAACAGGCAGGATGGGATGTTCATTCAGGTCAGAAGGCAGGAAGAGTACAGAAGAAGTGGTGAGTAAAAGATTGGTAAGAATCAACGATGAGGAGACTATAAACCCTATAAGGGAGTCAGAGGTCTGTTTTCATATGGTACCAACTACTAAGTATTGAGAAGTATTGAGGGTAACTTTACTAAGAAAAGATACAGAAAAAAATTCCTATGATTTATTTGATTAATTTTTTAAAAGTATTTCTCCTATAATGCTTTTTAAAATATTATAGCATCCTGTGGAGAACAAAATTACAAAACAAATTTGTGGAAACTGTAAGGCATTCTTTTCCTCAAGATAATCACTCCACTTTCCAAAAAAATAAGACATGGCATTTATTTTTTTTAAATTGTTGCTCAAGTACAGTTGTCTCCATTTCCAACCCACCATGGCCCTTTGCCCCACCCATCCCCATCTTCCACCCACAAACCTACCTCCTTTGGCTTTGTCCATGTGTCCTTTATACATGTTCCTTGATGACCCTTCTCCTATTTTCCCCATTATCCCTCTCCCCCCACCCTCTGGTTTCCATCAGTTTGTTCTTAATTTCAATGTCTCTGGTCATATTTTGCTTGCTTGTACCATAGTTTTTTTTTATCCACCATTTACACAATAGAATACTACACAGCAGAAAGAGGGAGCTCCTACCTTTGGACAGCATGGATGAAACTGGAGAGCATTATGCTAGGTGATGTAAGACAGATGGTGAAAGACAAATACCATATGACCTCACCTATAAGTGGGACACAACTTTTCTTATTTAGGAAAATACATTCTTTGATTAAAATCCAGCCATAAATTTTGACTTCAATCAAGGTCTCAATACCTATAAATTCAGTGGTCCTCATCCAGATGGTGGGGCAGAGTGGGAGAGGGGACATATCAGAAAACACTTGTGAAACTTAAAATATACTCATGCCCAGCCGACTTGTACTCTTTACTCCTGAAAAGGGTTGGAGTGAGAAAAGGAGGGAGGAAGTTAGTCTTAATAATGCAAAACCAGAAAACCTTCCCAGATGATTTGCATATATCCCAAACACATTTCTTCGTTGGAGAAATGTTGAACTATGATGAGAGTACTTAGAAGTTAAATTTAATAAATATAATTCTATCTTTAAAAAATAGACCATAAAGACAAATATCACAAATTTAATTGTATTTATTTTAAAATATAATTGTAAAAGTATTATGCTATAAAAACGTATAATGAAAAAGTCATTTCTCCATTCCTTTGATGAATATGGTGCTATATAAATAGAAATGAGTAGTTACTGCTTGTTTTCACAAAAGTGCAATAATTTGCTCTGACTTGTTTTTTCTCACTAGATGATGAACATCCATCCAAGTCATTCATATATATATAATTGTTTTTAGTAGTTGCATGATAACTGATAGTAGGAATGCACCATATTTTATTTAATTAATGCTTTCCCTTCTAGTGAGCCTCCAGTGAGGTTTCAGTTTTTTGACAATACAGATAAAGCTAAAATAAACATTTTGTAAATTTACCTTTGCGCATTGATGTTTTTGTTCCCAAAGGAGTCATTCCCCAAAGAGAGTGTTCTGAGTAAAAGAATATGTATATTCTTAATATACCAGATATTACCATAATTATTTCATAAAAAATATTTAGCAATAAAACCCCTCCATACACACACATAAACACATATACATGTGTGAATGACTCTTTCCACCTACATTTTTACTAGCAGGAGATTTTGTTTCCTTTCATTGTTATTTCTTCATTTTGCATCACAAAAAAAAAATGAAGCATAAGAATTTTTTAAATATTTACTGAACATTGGTATTTTCTCTTCTGGGAATTATCTGTTCATTTTGCATTGTTCTATTCACTTCTTTGATTTACTGTTACAAGATATATTAAACTTCCTCTTACACACATTTCACACATATATTTCAGCGTATCGTTTATGATTGGGCTGTGTCTTTAGTGATTTTCTTTTTCATTTTTCTTAATCCTTTATTTTTTTCCATTATCATTTAGTCCCCTTATACCTCCCTCCCCCAGCAATCACCACACTGTTGTCCATGTCCATGAGTCCTTTTTCCTTTTTGCTCAATCCCTCCACCCCCTAACCTCTCCCCACCAATAGCTGTCATCCTACTCTCCATCTATGAGTCTGTACCCATTTTCCTTGTTAGTTCAAATTGTTCATTAGATTCCACATATGAGTGAAATCATATGGTATTTGTCTCCCTCTGACTGGGTTCTTTCACTTAGCATAATTTTCTCCAGGTCCATCCATACTGTTGCAAAGGGTAAAATTTTCTTCTTTTTAATGGCCAAGTAGTATTCCATTACATAAATGTCCCATAGTTGTTTTATCCATTCATCTATTGATGGAAACTTGGGCTGCTTCCATATCTTGGCAATTGTAAATAACTGCAATGAGAATAGTGGTGCTTATGTTCTTCTGAAAGATATTTTGGGTTCCTCCAGATATATTCTCAGAAATGGGATAGCTGAGTTGAAAGGCAGATTCACTTTTAATTTTTTCAAATATCTCCATACTGCTTTCCACAGTGACTGCACCAGTCTGCATTTCCACCAACAGTGCAAAAGGATTCCCCTTTCTCCACGTCCTTGCCAGAACTTGTTTGTTGATTTATTGATGATAGTCATTCTGACATGTGTGAGGTATCTCATTGTGGTTTTATTTGCATTTCTCTGATGATTAGTGGCCTTGAGTATCTTTTCATATGTCTATGGGCCATCTGTATGTCCTTTTTGGAGAAGTGTCTATTTAGCTCCTTTGCCTATTTTTTAATTGGATTGTTTCTTAATTTGGTGTTGAGTTTTATAAGTTCTTTATAATTTTTGGCTATTAACTTATTATCAGATATATTGGTAAATATGTTCTACCATCCTGTAGGTTCTAATTTTTTTTTTAGTTTGACAAAGTCCCATCTGTTTATTTTTTTCTTTTGTTTTCCTTGCCTGGGGAGATATATCTGATAAAATATTGCAATTATTAATGTCCAAGATTTTGCTGCCTATATTTTCCTCTAGGATTTTTGTGGTTTCAGGTATACATTTAAGAATTTATTCTTGTGTGTGGTGTAAGAAGGTGGTCTAGTTTCATTTTTCTGCACATATCTGTTCAATTTTCCCAACACTTTTTAAAAATATATTTATTTATGTATTCATTTTAGACAGAAGGGAAGGGAGAAAGAAAGAGAGGGAGAGAAACATCAATGTGTAGTTGCCTCTCACACACCCCTTACTGGGGGTCTGGCCCACAACCCAGGCATGTGCCCTGACTGGGAATTGAACCAGCAACCCTTTGGTTTGCAGACCAGTGCTTAAGCCACTGAGTCACACCAGTCAGGGCCAAATACCTTTTATCATAAACTATCTTTAGCCCATTTTATATGCTTGCTTCCTTTGTTAAATATTGAGTATAAAGTTGTGGGTTTGTTTCTGGGTTCTTTATTTAATTCCATTGATCTTTGTTTTTTTTTATGCAAATACCATGCTGTTTTGATTACTAGGAGTTTATACTACAATTTGATATTAGGTAACATGATTCCTCCAACTTTGTTCTTTTTTTCTTAGGATCACTGTTGCTATGTGTGGCTTTTTGTGGTTGCAAATGTTTGATGTATTTATTCTGTGTTCTGTGAAACACATCATTGGAATGTTGATAGGAATTGCATTCAATCTATAGGTTGCTTTGGGTAGTATGGACATTTTAACAATGTTACTCTTTCTTATCCATGAACATGATATGTCCTTCCACTTATTTGTGTCTTCTTCAATTTCTTTCTTCAGTGCCTTATAATTTTCTATGTACCAGACTTGTATATTCCTGATTAGGTTTATTGTAGGTATTTTATTATTTTTGTAGCAATTGGGAATGTGATTGTTTCTCAATTTCTCTTTCTGTTAGGTATTGGCATATAGAAATGCAACTGATTTCTGAATATTAATTTTGTATCCTGTACTTCAGCTGCCACTGTGGGAGCCCAGCTATCGCTCTCACACCTCTCTGTATACCCTACCAATATTGTTGTGGTGATGTGGTGTCTTCTGTCTGTCTGTAGTTAAAAGGCTTCTCTCCAGCTAGTGTTCAGTTGTTTATTCCAGATGAATTCTCTACAATTTAGTTGTAATTCCAGATTTGTCCTCTGAGGAGATTAGCGTAGCTTCCACATACTACTCCTCTACCATCTTGGATCTCTTTAATGATTTTTCACATACAAAATTTATTAATTTAGTGGAGTTGAATGTATCAATTTTTTTTGGCTTGTTATTTCTGGATCACCTGTTTTATAAAGGTCTTTTCTATTCAGAGATTATGAAATATCACCCACAATGTTCTAATAATTATCGTGTTGTTTTATTTAAAGCACAAACCCATCTATATATTATTTTTGTACAATGTATGGTGAAGGAGGCTTGCTTAAGTTTGTGTCATTAATACACAATTATCCCAGCATCATTTATAAATAAACTACCCTTTGCTGACAGAACCAAAACACATCTTTTATTATATACTAATCCATGTATACATGGATTCATATCAGAAATTTATTTTAGTTCCCACTCACCTACTTGGCTATTTAAAAAAAATCATTCTGAAGTTCCCACCAAGGTGGAGGTATAGGTAGAAACCTTTTGCTTCCTCGCACAAGCAAAAGAAGAATAACAACCAATCTAAAATCAATAAACAACCAGAAGTGCCAGGAAATCAAACTGCATGGAACTGTGACAATTGAGGCATTAAAGAAACAGTCAAACAGAACAACGAGACCAATAAAGTGGCAGATGGAGAAAAACAGCTGTGAGGTGGCCTACCATGTGAGCAGGGCTGGCTGAGAAACTACTGTGAGGCAGTGGACCACGTGGGTGGAACTGACTTAAGGAGAAACTGAGACTCAAAGCTGACTGTGGATCACTTCAATTTCTTCAGATCTCAGCCCAGGAAGTGAATTGCTGAATAATGTGGTAGTTAATATTTTAATTTTTTGAGCAAACACCAGAATGCTTCCCATAATTACTGTACCATTTTATATTCCCATTAACAGTGTGTAAGGAAGAGTTCTGTTTTCTCCACATTCTAACAATTATTTGTTTTCTTTTGTCTTTTAGATGATAATCATCCTAACAGGTATGAAGTGATATCTCATAGTGGCTTTGATTTGCATTTCCATAATTAGTGATGTTGAACTTGTTTTCATATACCTATAGGATATTTGTATATCTTCTTTAGAAAGACATCTGGTCAGGACCTTTGCCCATTTTGAATTGGATTCTTTGTTTTTTTTTTGCTATTGAGTTGTAAGAGTTTTTTATATATATATATATATATATATATATATATATATATATATATTTGGATGTTAACCCCTTAGTGTCCAGATATATGGTGTGCAATACTTTCTCACATTCTGTAGGTTGCCTTTACAATTTACTGTTTCTTTGCCATGCAGTTATTTAGTTGAATGCAGTTCCACTTATTTGTTTTTATTACCCGTGTTTCTACTTTAAAGAAATAGAAAATATTTATGGAAGAACTAACCCCAGTTCTTCTCAAACTATTCCAAAAGATCCAATAAGAGATAAGTCTCCCAAACTCTTTTTATGCAGCCCGTATTATCCTAAATCCAAAACCAGATAAAGATACAACAAAGAAAGAAAATTACAGGCCAATATTACCAGTGAACATAGATGCTAAAATCCTTAACAAAATATTGGCAAACCAAATACAGCATTACATTAAAAAGATCATACACCGTGATCACATGAGATTCATCCCAGGGATGCAAGAATGGTACAATATATGCAAATCAATAAATGTAATACATCGCAAAAATAATATGAAAGACAAAACTACATGGTTATATCAATAGATGTGGAAAAAGCATTTGATGAGGTACAGCACCCATTTATGATAAGAACACTCAGCAAAGTGGGACTAGAGGGAACATACCTCAACATAGTAAAGGCCATATGTGAGAAATCTACAGCCAACATCATACTCAATGGGCAAAAACTAAAATCTCTCCTCCTAAGATTAGGGACAAGATAAGTATGTCTGCTTTCACCATTCTTATTAGACATAATATTGGAATTTGTAGCCACAGTGATCAGACAAGAAAAATAAATAAAAGGCATTCAAATGGGACCAATGAAACAGAAGAGAGAGCCCAGAAATAAACCCATGTCAATATGATCGGTTAATATTTGACAAAGAGGCAGGAACATAAAATAGAGTAAAAAATTGCCACTTCAACAAATGGTGCTGGGAGCGGTTAATGCAAAAAAAAAAGTAGGAAGAAGAAGAAGAAGGAGGAGGAGGAGAAGGAGGAGGGGCAGGGGAGGAGGAGGAGGGAGAGGAGGAGGAGAAGAAGAAGAAGAAGAGGAAGAAGAAGAAGGAGGAGGAGGAAGAGGAGGAAGAGGAGGAGGAAGAAGAAGAAGGAGGAGGAGGAAGAGGAGGAGGAGGAGGGGAAGGAAGGAAGGAAGGAAGGAAGGAAGGAAGGAAGGAAGGAAGGAAGGAAGGAAATCACCAACTTACACCATACATTGAAATAAACCCAAGGTGGATAAAAGACTTAAACATATGTCATGACACCATAAAGGTTAGAGGAGAGCATACTCAGAAAAATTTCAGATATTCCATGCATCAGTATTTTCACCAATACATCCCCTAGGGCTAGGGATATAGAGGAAACAAATAATTTGACTACATCAGATTAAAAAGCTTCTGCACAGCTAAAGAAAACATCAACAAAATGAAAAGAGAACCAACCATATGGGAAAACACAACTGCCAATGATACCTCGGAGAAGAATTTGATGTCCAAAATATAGAAGGAACTCACACAACTCCACACAAGAAAGACAGACAATCCAATTGAAAAATTGACAGAGGGCCCTGGATGGTGTGTCTCAATGGATTGAGTGCAGGCCTGCAAACCAAAGGGTCGCTGGTTTGATTCCCAGTCAGTGCATATGCCTGGGATGTGGGCCAGGTCCCCAGCTGGGGACTTACAAGAGGTAACCATGCATTGATGTCTCTCTCTCTCTCTCTCTCTCTTTCTCCCTCCATTCTCTTTTCTGAAAATAAATAAATGAAATCTTTTAAAAAATGGAAAAAGGATCTTAACAGACACTTCTCCAAGGAGGACATGCAGAGGGCTCATAGACACATGAATAAAATTCTCATCTATGAAGCACAAAAAAAGAAGGAGCTCCTACCCATTGTGACAGCATGGATGGAACTGGAGAGTATTGTACTCAGTAAAATTGGCCAGGTGGTGAAAGACAAATACCATATGATCTCACCTATAAGTGAGACCTAATCAACAAAACAACCAAGCAAGCAAAATATAACCAGAGATATTGATATAAAGAACAAACGGACAGTAGCCAGAGGGAAGGCAGATGGGGGTAATGGGGGAACAATAGGGGATGGTCATCAAGGAACATGTGTAAAGGACACATGGACAAGCCAAAGGGGAGTAGGATCCAGCATAGGAGGTAGAGGTGGGTGGGGTGGGGGAAGTGGTGGCAGGAAAATGTAGACACCTGTACTTGAACAACAATAAAAATAAATAAATCCTTTCTTGTGTGAAGTTAGAAAAATTTCTATATGAATGAACCTCTCCCTTCTCTGGTACTTTATGTTTTCAGACTATGAAGCCTATAATGTCATCACTGCTATGTGTGGAATTGTTATTGCCAGCTATCTCATAAAATGTAAAATTATCATTTCACCTCAATTAAATGAAAACTACTAAAAAACTGAAAATATATGTTATGAAGCTATTAAAGACAATTTTAAAGTGTTTCTCATGAAATGTACTATTACTGGAGTTTTCATTTCTAGTATCTTCCATAACTTTTATACACATTTTATTTTGTAAAGGATGCTTGTTCTCATGCATTTTCCCTCCAATATACATATATTTATTATCATATATCTTATATATCTAGTATATTATAAATATATTTAGTAAATGTTTTCATATATTTATTAGATCATTATATTTATGTAATATATTTATATATAAACATACATATTTATAAATACATATATATTTATATGTTATTTATATGTCATGTATAATTTTGTTCTATCAACTTGTGGCTAAAGAGGAAAACAAAACTAAATATTCAAAGATAAAAATAAGTAATCATATCTTGACTTACCAGCTCCCTTTATTTTGAAGGGGAAGTAGATGTAGTAGGTTAAAAGTGAACTAATTATATTTCTTATATCACTCTAATTTGACAATTTCTAATTGAAATTAAGATTTCAATTAAAAATGAAAGATTTGTTTTTCTTCTATGAGACGGAACCTGAAAAAAAAAAAACAGAATTATCTTCTGACACAGCCACTAGCCAGCAGTGACTGCGGAATACTTCGGATGGCTCGTTGAAACAGGAGAAAAACATACACAGGGACAACCGGGTCCTGTGGAGAAATAGGGATGAAATGGCCACTCTCTCTAGTGGAGAGCACCGTGGCCACCCTCTCTAGTGGAGAGCGCCCCGAGTCCCCGCCTGAGTAAGAGTTTATTAAGAATACAGACACAGTTCGTGGATTACAGTCTGGCAGGGAAGATCAAAAGGAATTGATAGTTTTCAAAGGGACTGACAGAGCTCCCACTGGGATTCTGGGCTGAGAGTTTGTGTTTTATCACTTAAAAAGACTACAGAACCTGAAAGGCTAGTCTCATTTCCTGCCCGTGCCTTCATACTCTAATTCAATAGCATCCTCCAGCAAACAGATCTTACAGGATCTTGAATATTCTATGTCCCAGGCCTGATTACCTCAGGGGTCCACCAACTCTGGTCTGGGCTGCACCACAGGCCTGTTATTTCCACAGGCCTGAGTCAGGCAGAGGAGACAAATGTAGCCAGGAGACTTGGATTTCTCACAACTAAGAACAAGGACTCAGGCTTTGACAAAGCCAAGGGGGCAGGGGTAGATGTTGATCACCCCTTCATTTCCACAACCCCTCAAGTCCTTCCCTGAGGCCTCCATGTGATCATGCCTGTCTTAGGCAATTGCCCCCATGGAAAATCATATCCATCACTGGCTAACTAATCAAGCATAGGAGGCCAGGCACAGAACAGGCAGCGTTCATGCCAGGGAAATAAGTTTTGTCTCCTTAGTGGCTCCTCGTCCGGAGGTCTCTCACTCAGCGTAGGTTGTGGGGGGTTATAGCTTCCTGAGACCAGGCAGGACAGACCCCAACAATCTTCTGGAGGGCAGGACCCTTGGAGTACAGGTGAGTGTTCTAGGAACCCATCTGAATCAGTGTACCAACTGGCATTGTCATGAGAGGCTGTGTTTGGCTCCAGTGAATTTTTTTGAAGACTCAATGCATTTTCCAACTTCATGATGGGTGATGTACAAGCACACCTGCCCACCAAACTGAGTGTTCAGCAATTTTTGACTAAAAACGACATGACCCCTGTGCCCCATCCTCTTTACTCACCTGATCTCATCCCAAGTGCCTTTTTGTTTCTTTTCCCAGATGAAAAAAAAATGTGAAAAGGAAATGTCTTGCTGATGCAAAAGAATTGAAACAAACAACAACCAAAAAAAAGTGGCAGAAGCACTAAAAAGCATCAAAATTGACAAGTACAAAAACTGTTTTGAGCAGTGGAAAAATGTCTCGATAGGTGTAATTGAATCAAATGGAGAATATTTTGAAGGTGACTGAAGTTTAAACATGTAAGAATAAATACACAATGTTTTATAAATAAATCCTTGTTTTGGGGGGTCTCCCTCATACATTTCATTGACTCAATTATGTAGTCCTGAAAATAAGTCAGTTCTATTAAATTGTTAAGTCTCATTTCAGGAGGCAGTGATACATATAGGTTTTCTAAAATGAGACCTATATTGTGTAAAGAAGCAATCAGGTATTTAGTAATGTGTATGTCTATGAAAACAAGAAAAAAACAAAGGTTAATAATCACATCAAATTATGAACCAGTTTCTAACTCTGTAAGACTGTCAGTCGAGATGGTTTTTAGATGTATGGCACAAAGTTTCTTTAGCTGGGATAAAAGAAAGCAGGGACAATGTGATAACTCCTCCTTATCTGCAGTTTGAATATCTTTGGTAATGTTATAAGGTGCTCAGGTAAATTCTGCATAGTTTATGCAGCATCAATCACTGAGATTGTTTAAGTATAAGCTGTTGTGGTGATTCTCCAAGTTTATATCAAGTCCATTGGCTACAATGTATATACTATCCCTTTAAACACCTCCCTGCATCTCCAGCTATCAGCCTCTGGCAGAGAGTAACCCTGCCACTTTTTTGCAGCTGGATGTTATCTGTGTACTTTTAAGGCTCTGGTGCTGTAGTCTGGGGAGCCCAGTTTGGGGTTTAGACCCCAAACTTCTCAGGGGAAACCTCTTGGCCACTTAAATATACCTCTAGCACTTTGCCTGCTGCCCGTGGGCACCCAGCCAGCCCTCTGTGTCTCCTCCACACTCCCTACCAGTCATGTTGTGTTGAAGATGTTTCTTCTGTCTGTTGGTGGTTATAAGGCCTCTCTTGAGCTAGTGTTCAGTTGGTTATTCTGGATGATTTCTCTGCAATTTATTTATAATTCCAATTGATCCTAGGAGGAGGTTAGTGTAACTTCCACTCACTCCTTCACCATCTTGGACCCCTTATTATTAAATTTTACCTGAAGTTCTTGCCCAAAATATATTTAATTAATAGGTTAGTTTATCTTAAAATACTTGACCAAACTCTTGCAATTACTACAAACAACAATTTACTGGTAATCTTGATAATGTACATTTTGAGAAACAAATACCTTTCATAGTCTACTTAACATGGCATTTAACAAACACATACCACCCAGTTGTTGAAATACTATTTTGCGATATTGGCAATGTATGGTACATGTATATTTAATATTTCATCCTACAACATCCAGCTGAATTAAAAATTGAATATGTCTTATGAACCATATTAAACTAAGAATTTCTTTAAATCAGCCTTCCAGATAAGATTTACTTAGATGTTCCCAAATTACTTCTCTGAGTAACTTTACTCCCCAAGGCCAGAAAAAATTATTTTCATACCATTAAGAATAAATT
The DNA here is from genome assembly GCF_004126475.2 of Phyllostomus discolor. Lineage (NCBI taxonomy): Eukaryota > Metazoa > Chordata > Mammalia > Chiroptera > Phyllostomidae > Phyllostomus > Phyllostomus discolor. The sequence goes on along the minus strand of NC_050198.1, from coordinate 81,842,131 downwards.
ACATGTAATTATGGTAATTTACAAGTAACATAATAAAATGTTAGTCCATTAGAAAAATTTTATAGTAATTTAAATTTAGTTTATTTTTTCAAAATCCTTTTAATACTCAGTAATTTTTTTTGCTAAGGCCTGTGATTATAAGTTAGTAATCAATTTTCATATTTAGTGCAGGATTTAGAAAATTTCTCATTAATGATTAAAGGGCCAATTCCAATCAATATTTTATGAACATTCATGAACAAGTACAGAGTACTTTTCTGTAAAATTTTTAGAACATTTATAAGCAGAAATGAATATCTGCAATATTGTGGAAGACCAACATATTTTTAAAAAATAAAAACCACACCATGAGTTGCATGAATAATATAACAATCCTAAAATTTGTATGGAACTTGAGAAGAGCTAGAATAGCCAAAGGAATCTTGAGAAAGACAAAGCTGAAGACATCACACTTCCTTATTGCAAATTATACTGTAAGACTATAGTAATCAAAACAGTATGACACTGCCATAAAAATTGGCACAGGGACCAATAGAAAAGAATTGGGAACCCAGAAACAAACAGTGTATACTGTCATCTAATATTTGACAAGGAAGTCATGAACACTTGATGGGAAGACTTTTTGAAAATAAATGGTGCTGAAAAAATGGATATTTACAGTTGAAAGAACGAAACTGGACCTCTACTTATACTACTCATAACCTGGCAACCAAGGAGAGTGGACTAGAAAGCACATGTGTGGACAGTGATGACTTCACTGAACTAGTCAGAGGGGATGGCAGATGCAGTTGACTGAGCATGTGTACTGTGTGGCTATCTCATTTAAAATTACTGAGGGAGTAGAGCAATGAATTTGCATCAGATTTTGCATTAAGCTTGAACATTCTTCTGCAGAAACTATTTGGATAATTCAGAAGGCTGCAGCTATGGACAACTGGTGATTGGCAGCTTCACTGAGACAATGTGTTCACTCATGCATCATATCTCGAGCAGAGTTTTTTGGCAAAACATCAAATCACCCAGGTGACTCATCCCTACAGCCCAGATTTGGTGCCCTGAGACTTCAGGCTTTTCCCAAAATTAAAATCACATTTGAAAGGGAAGAGATTTCAGACCATCTATGAGATTCAGGAAAATACAACATAGCACCTGATGACAATTAGGAGAACTGTGTGAGGTCCCAATGTGCCTACCTGGAAGGGGACTGAGACCTCATTGTCCTGTGTAGAATGTTTCTTGTACCTTGTATCTTCTTCAGTAAATGTCTCTATTTTTCATATTACATGACTTGGTACCTTCTGGACAGACCTGGTATGTATGTGTGTATGTGTGTGTGTGTGTGTGTGTGTGTGTGTGTAATAGTGTATATATACTACATAGTATATATATTATATATATGAAATTTATATAGATATAGATATAGATATATATTAGATATTTAACCCCATATCAGATAACTGGTTTGCAATCATTTTCTCTCATTCTGTAGGTTGCCTTTTGTTAATTGTTCCTTTTTCTGTGCACAAGCCTTTTAATTTACTGTAGCCCCGCTTGTTTATTGTTGCTTTTGTTGCCTGTGCTTTTGGTATCGTATCCAAAATATCATTAACAAGAGGATGTCAAGGAGTGTTTACTTTCTTTTCAGTCGAAGAGTTTTCTGATTTCAGGTCTTATATTTAATTTGCTAACTTTGAGTAAATTTTTAAAGTAGTATAAATATATGTCATATATTTCAAGAATCAAATGCTTTTATTGCTCCCAACATGAGAAATCTGAATCCAAGAGATGGATGTGGCCTTTATGAACATAATCCCCACATGTACCCTCTCTAAAGAAAAAAATATTTTTTAGTGTTCAAACAAAACTGCAATGGCTATCTCCATACAAACATTTTGTTGAATCAATAGCTGGATATTAAATAGAACAATGTCTCATGCTGTTTTTAAAAAATTTTGTGCCTAATCAGTTCTTTTATTTTACTTTTTAATTGTTCAAATACAGTTGTTTACATTTTCCTGCCACCACTTCCCCCCACCCCACCCACCAATACCTCCTACCCTCAATCTTACCCTCCTTTGGTTTTGTCCATGGGTCCTTTATACTTGTTCCTTGGTGACCCTTTCCATTCTTTCCCCCATTATCCCCTACCACCTCCCCTCTGATCTCCCAGTCTCCCCTACTGTCAGTTTGTTCTTTATTTCAATGTCTCTGGTTATATTTTGCTCGATTTTTTTCTTTTGTTGATTAGGTTCCACTATGAGGTGAGATAATATGGTGTTTGTCTTTCACTGCCAGGTTTAGTTCATTTAGCACAATGCTCTCCAGTTCTGTCCATGTTGTCAAGAAGGGTACGAGCTCCTTCTTTCTTTCTGCTGCACAGTATTCCATTCTGTAATGTACCACAATTTTTTGATCCACTCTTTACTGATGGGCACATAGGTTCCTTCCAGCACTTGATTATTGTAAATTGTGCTGCTATGAACATTGAGATGCATAGGTTCTTTTGAATTGGTGTTTCTGTATCCTTAGGGTATAATCCCAGCAGTGGAATTGCTGGGTCAAAAGGCAGTTTTAGTTCTCATTTTCTGAGGAATTGTCATACTTGTTTCCACAGTGGTTGGACCAGCCTGCATTTCCACTAACAATATACAAGGGTTCCCTTTTCTCCACGACCTTGTTGCACTTATTGTTTGTTGATTTGGTTATGATGGCCATTCTGACTGGTGTGAGGTAGTATCATATTGTGGTTTTAATTTGCATCTCCCTGATGGCCAGTGATGCTGAGCATCCTTTCATATGTCTGTAGGCCCTCTGTGGGTCCTCCTTGGGGAAGTGTCTGTTCAGTTACTTTGCCCACATTTTAAATAGATTGTTTGACTTCCTGGAATGGAGTCATGTGAGTTCCTTATATATTTTTGAGTTCAAACCCTTGTCCAAAGTACCACTGACAAATATATTTTCCCATACAGTTAGTTCCCTTTTCATTTTGCTGAAGTTTTCTTCAGCCTTGCAGAAGATTTTTCTTTTGATGAGGTCCCATTTGTTTATTCTTCCCTTTATGTCCCTTGATCTAGGGGACATATCAATGAAAATATTGCTGCATGGAATATCTGAGATTTTCCTCCCTATGTTCTCCTCTAGGACTTTTATGTTGTCATGAATTATATTTAAGTCTCTTATCCATCTGGAGTGTATCTTTGTGTATGGTGTAAATTGGAGTTGGAGTTTAATTTTTTGCATGTAGCTGTTCAGATATCCCAACATCATTTGTTGAAAAGGCTATTTTTACCCCATTTTATGCTTCTGCTCCCTTTGTCAAATATTACTAGACAACAGAGACATTGGTTTATTTCTGAGCTCTCTATTCTTTCTTTGGTTTATATGTCTGTTCTTATGCCAGTACCAGACTGTTTTGATTACAGTGACCTTGTGATATAGTTTGACATCATGTATTGTGATCTCTCCTACTTTTTTCTTGCTTTTCAAAATTGCTGTGGCTATTTGGGGTTTTTCATGGTTCCATATAAATTTTTGAAGTGTTTGTTCTATATCTGTGAAATATGTCATTGTTATTTTAATAGGGATTGCATTGAGTCTATAAATTGCTTTGCATAGTATGGACATTTTGATGATGTTAATTCTTCCAATCCATGAAAAGAACATATGCTTCCATTTATTTGTGTCTTCCTTAATTTCTTTCTTCAGTGTTGTGTAGTTTCCTGAGTACAGGTCTTTTACCTCCTTGGTAAGGTTTATTCACAGGTATTTTATTTTTCATGTTCCTATAAGAAATGGATTTTTTTCCTGATTTAAGTTTCTGATATTTCATTGCTGGTATACAAAAAGCCTTAGGTTTCTGAATATTGACTTTGTATCACTGCTGTTTTGCCAAATTCACTTATTAGATTGAGTAGTTCTTTGGTGGAGTCTATAGGATTTTCTATGTACATTATTATATACAGTTTTGCTTCTTCCTTTCCAATTTAGATGCCTTTTGTTTCTTTTTGTGTGTGTGATTGCTGTGTCTAGGGCTTCCAATACTACATTGAATAGAAGTGGTAAAAGCAGACATCCTTGTCTTGTCCCTGATCTTAGGGGGGAAGCTTTAAGTTTGTGCCCAATGAATATGATGTTGGCTGTAGGTTTCTCATGTAGGGCATTTATTATGTTGAGGTATGCTCCTTCTATTCCCACTTTACTGAGTGTTTTTATCATAAATGGGTGCTGTACCTTATCAAATGCTTTTTCTGCATATATTGATATGATCATGTGATTTTTTTTCTTTCTTTTTGTTTATGAGGTGTATTATATTTATTGATTTGCAAATATTGTACTATCCTTGCATCCCTGGGATGAATTCCACTTGATCATGCTGTATGATCTTTTTCGTGTATTGCTGGATGTGGTTTGCCAATATTTTGTTGAAGGTTTTAGCATCTATGTTCATTAGCGATATTGGCCTGTAGTTTTCTTTCTTTGTTGTGTCTTTGTTTGGTTTTGGGATTAGGATGATGCTGGCTTTTAAAAAATAGTTTGGAAGTCTTCTCTCTTCTTGGATTTTTTGGAAAAGTCTGAGAAAGATAGTGGTTAGCTCTTTCCTAATTGTTTTGTAAATTTCTCCTATGAATCTGTCCAGTCCACGGTTTTTGTGTGCCAGGATTTTTTAATTATTACTGCTTCAATTCAACCAGCTGTTAATAGTTTCTTTGTGCTTTCTGTTTCTTCTTCAATCAGTTTTGGGAGACTATATTTTTCTAGAAATTAGTCCATTTCACCCAGGTTTTCAATGTTTTGGACTATAGTTGTTCATAATAATTTTTTACAATCCTTTGTATTTCTGTGGTATTAGTTTTAATTTCTCCTCTTTCATTTCTGATTTTATTTATTTGTGTTCTCTCCCTTTTTTTCTCAATGAGTCTGGTTAAAGGCTTTTCCATTTTGTTTATCTCTTCAAGTCCCAGCTCCTTGATTTATTGATGTTTTCAATTAGTTTTTTGGTCTCTTTGTCTTTTAATTCTGCTTTGATCTTGATTATTTCCCTCCTTCTATTCTCTCTGGGATCCATTTATTGTTGTTCATCCAGTTTTTGTAGTTGTAGGATTAGGACATTTATTTGAAATATTTCTGTCTTTTTTTAGGTAGGTTTGTATTGCTATGAACTTCTGTTTCAAGACTGCCTTTGCTGTGTTCCATAGGTTTTGGACTGTTGCGTGTTCATTTTCATTTGTTTCCAGAAACTTTTTGATTTCTTCTTTGATCTTATTATTAACCCATTCATTGTTTAATAGCATGCTATTCAGTGTCCATGAATTTGAATATTTTTTTTATTTTTTTCCCTGAGGTTGGTTCCTAGTTTCAAGCCCTTGTGGTCTGAGAAAATGCTTGATATGATTTCAAATTTCTTGAATTTGTTGAGGATTGTTTTGTGTCCTATCAAGTAGTCCATTTTTGAAAATATCCCTTGTGCATTTGAAAAGAATGTGTATCTTCCTTCTTTGGGAATAAAGGCTCTATATATATCAATTAAGTCCATTTGATGTAATGAGTGTTTCAGTTCCACAATATCCTTGTTGACATTTTGTCTGGAAGACCTATCCATTGTTGACTGTGGGGTGTTAAAATCCTCTACTATAATTGTGTTGCTGTCTATATTTTTCTTATATATTTTGGTTCTCCTACATTGGGCTCATATGTGTTTATAATATTTATGTCTTCTTGATGGATTCTTCCCTTGAGTAATATGAAGTATCCTTTTGTGTCACTTTTTACGGCCTTTTTTTTTTTTTGAAGTCTATTTAGTCTGATATAAGTATTGATGCCCCAGCTCTTTTTTTTTTTTCAGTCAATTTCCTTGGAATATTTTTTCCAACCCTTCACTTTCAGTCTATGTAGGTTTTTTGTTCTGTGGTCGGTAGAATATGTATGGGTCTTGTTTTCTTATCCATTCAGCTACCCTATGTATTTTGATTGGAGCATTTAATACATTTACATTTAATGTTATTATTGATAGGTACTTATTCATTGCCATTTTACTACCTTTGCACCTGTTTCACTCTCTCTCTTTCAGTCTTTTATTTATCTTCTTAAAGCATTCTCTTCAGCATCTCTTGTAGCACTGGTTCAGTGGAGATGTATTCTTTTAGTCTTTTGTTTTTTGGTCCGGAAAAGTCATTATTTTGCTTTCCATTTTAAATGAGAGCCTTGCTGGGTAGAGTAGTCTTGGTGTAAGCTTTTTCTTTTCATTACTTGGAATATTTTTCACATTCCCACCAGGTGTGTGGTGTTTCAGTTTAGTAATCAGCTGATAGCCTCTTTGGAGCTCCCTTGTATGTTACTAGATGGTTCTCTCTTGCTGCATTTAAGATTCTCTCCTTGTCTTTGAATTTTGCACTTTAATTATAATGTGTCTTGGAGTCACCTCTTTGTGTTCATCTTGATTGGGACCCTCTGCAATTCCCGGGCTTGTGCAACTTATTCTCTCATCAAATTAGGGAAGTTTTCCATTATTACCTTTTCAAACAGGTTTTCTATCCCTTGCTGCTCTTCTTCTGCTTCTGACATCCCTATTATATGGATATTATTACATTTCATGTTGTACCTCAGTTCCCTTAATCCCTCTTCATTGTTTTTGAGTCTGTTTTCCTTTTCTTGCTCTTTCTGGAAGTTTTTTTCTACTTTGTCATCCAGGTCATTGATTCAATGCTCTACTTCATTGAGCCTGCTCTTGATTCCTTCTACTGTGTTCTTCAATTCACAAATGTATTCTTCATTTTGTCTTGGCTCTTGTGGGGAGTTTGTGTCATTTTTCCAGTTAAGTTCCTCATTACTCACCTGTAGTTTTTGGTAATTGTCAGCAAGCTCATTGAGCTTCCTTATAACCATTGTTTTGAACTCAGCATCTGATAGTTCATTTGACTCTATTTCATTTAGTATTCTTTCTGAAGATTCCTCCTTTCCTTTTGTTTGAAGGTTGGTTCTTTGTCTTCCAATTATTTGTGTGACTCTTCTTGTTTGACTCTTCTTGTGTGATCCTCTGTGGTAGGAGACCTGTGAGATTCAGTGGTGCAGTCTCCTTGATCTCATGAACTTGTTGCTCTTGGGATGCCCTTTATGCCATTTATGTTGACTCTCTGGATGTGATTGGGTTTTGATTGTTGTTAGGTCTTTCTTTGGTGGTTCCTTCCTTTTAACTGGTTGAATGAGGGTCACCCTGCCCACCATGTCTTGCATGCTGTTGTTCAGGTGATGCCAGAACAAAACCATAAAGCCAGGTTATGAATCCACATCCGCAAAAATAACTGCCCCCCCAATTTCATTATCAACCACAAATGGACCAGTATTAATAAGGGTGTAAAGACATTAAGACTATTATAAAAATGAGAGTGATTATGAGATAACCTACTGAAAGAAAAATGATTCTGAGAGGGTAGAAATAAGAGCACTAATGAGAGATGGGAGTCAGAGCAATGCAAAAAGAGAAAGTAAAATTTACATCATGAATAAAAAAGGAAATGAGGAAGGCTGAATATGCACAATCTTGATGGACAAGAAAGGAATGTTAAAAAGCTATGTAAGAAAAAATATTGCAAATCATGGAGAGGACCACAATGGATTTCATCTTGGTAGCCTCTAAGATTTCCCACTGTTTTTTCTTTCTGGATCCACCTCTGGCGATGTCAGATTGCTGTCCCAGTCTGGCTGTAGGTAGCCTGTTTGAGATTACCAGAATTGTACTGTCTGTGGCTGTCTCCTTCAGTTGTTAATGTAGTCGCACTGCACACAGCAATCAGGCTTAAGCACCATAGCACAGGGCAGAATACCTCTGGTTCGGGCTAATGTTTCCTCTTAGGCTGCTGCTGTATGGGTGATGATTCAGCACCAGGATCCTGGAGGCTGCTCTCTCAGTTCTCTTCCCAAAGCTTCCATCCAGAGTCTCTCTTCAAGCCTCTCCAGTCCACTCTGCTCTCACCTTTGCTGGATCCCAGGGTAAGTGGCTACAAATGATAATTTGTGTATTGGCCCTTTAAACAGCTTTTTCATCTCTAGCCATCCATCTTTGATAGAGAGAAACTGTGCCTCTTTCCACTGCTGGTTGTTATCTGTGAACTTTTTGGGCTTTGATGTTCTAGTCTAGGGATCCCAGCTTAGGGTTTAAACCCCACCCTTCCCAGGGGGATCCAACTGGCAGCTTAATTATCCTTTTTACACTGCCTCCTGCGAGTGCTCGGCCAGCCCTCTCAACTCTACTGCATTCCTTACCAATTAGGTTGTGCTGCAGCTAATTCTTCTGTCTGTCCAAGATTATAAGTCTTCTCTCTCACTAGTTTTCAGTTGTTTGTTCCTGGTGATTTCTCCACAATTTAGTTGTAATTCCAGATTGGTCCTGAGAAGATAATTGACTTCCATTCACTCCTATATCACCTTGCTGCTCCTTCTTATGCTGTTTTATAGAATTTTGAAAAAGTTTGAACCATGAAAACCCAATTTTTAATCCTCAACCCAGGATTATTATTTTTTCTCAATAATAATAATAATGATAATGATAATGATAATAATAATAGCAGCAGTAGTAGTAACCTCAATTTAAGGGAGTTTTCCCTTAAAAGAAGAGAATTGAAAGCATGCTTATATAAGTGTCACGTTCAATTTTTTTTGGAGAAGCTAATCTGATAACTCAAGGTTATTCAAGGACTGAGAAGATTAAGATGTGACAATTCATCTTTTTTGTCTTCTATAAAATTAAAAATACACTTTAACAGTGTTCAATTTGTTCTTGGATGTTGTATTCTTATGTTAAAATGATTATTTCAACATAAAGAAACAATCTAATATAAAATTCATAAGAAAATAAATATCAATATTCATGGTAATTATTCAATATAAAAATCAATATTACAAAGATCCCTGAGGTACTAATTACATTTTCCAGCCTTTATTAACTGGTCTTCATATTTGTATTGAAAGCAGTATACATCTTTCTACATGATTTAAATAAATATTTGGAAGATAAATTTCTTATTAAAAAACCCTGCTGTTTTTAAGATTACTCTATTTCCTTTTCCTTTTAAATTTTATTTATTATTTTTAGAGAGAGAGGGCAGGAGTGATAGAAACATCGTGTGGTTGCCTTTTGCATGCTTCCCACTGTGGACCTGGCCTACAACCCAGGCATGTGTCCTGACTGGGAATGGAACCAGCAACCCTTTGGTTCACAGGCCAGCACTCAGTCCACTGAGCCACACCAGCCAGGGCAAGATTACTCTACTGTCAAGTCTTACTTTAAAAATAAAAATTTTCACTTTAGCATAAGGTTCAATTGTGTTTTCTACTTTCAGTAATCATTTGGCAAAAGAAGTTATATTTTATTCAGGGTTAAAGACGTAAGTACAAGCATTTTATGGTTGGAATTCTGTGAAAACCTGTTAACAGGAAACAAAATAATTTTTAGTGGGGCTGTTTAGATCTTCTTTTAATACAGTCCAAAATCAAGATTAATAAACATTCAAATTTGACAGATACAAGCAAGATTTAAGAGAGTTTGAATCTATGACCAGCCCTTTCTACATTTAACAATGAAACCTCTGATTATAGTGTCAGTATCCTGAAATGAATACACTAATTTACCCTAGGATTAGAAAAATTTCCTTCACCTTTTAATTGTACATTATTATGAATGCTTGACCCGAAGGATATTATAGACACCTCCTGTGAAATGAATAAACTGTATTTGCATGCACCATATAGACAAGTAAGTCCAAAAGGGAAAAAAATGAAATAACACTAATGTAGCAGATTATACATATTTCTGTCTTGGACACAAACCTGAGGCTACATACATTCAATTTAGTTGCATACCCAAAATCAAAGGAATCATTTTCAATATAAAAAGTCATCATATTAAAATGTTTAACATTTGTTCATCTTAGCTATCAATATTTTTAAACTTAAAATGTTGTATTGGTAATCACTGCACAGAATTTTACATACACAAACATGTTAGTTTCTCTGTACCTTTTTTGTTTTTGATGTCTCATGGATGATGATGTATTTTATGGAATTTGTGTACAAATGAGCCAAAAGGAAATATATCAAACTTGTGAATTTTATAGCTTATACACTTTAATAAAAATTAGCTGCTTCATAATATATCTGGAAATCAAAAACAAAGAGTGGGCATACAAATAATAAAACATAAGTATAAATTAATAATAGCAAAGGACAGTGACTGGTGTAGTTAAATACCTGATATCTTTTTGTTAAGACCTACCTCTCAAGAGAAGTTGTGAAATGGATACATTTCTTTATCTATCAATTCCCGTCTCTTCTTAATATACCTTTTCACAAATCCATATAAGGACTCTTACTCTGCAGACCATACAAAAATCTGTTTCCAGGAAGAGATCTGATAACCATTTTTTACCCTAATTATTCTTACATTCTAGTTTCCATTTTAGGTTTTGGAAGAAAGAGTCTTATCAACAGTTTATGAAATTTTCAATGTCAGCAGACAGGTCTGGATGCCCTGGAAATATGATTACACCAAAACTATTACTAATGTATTGCTAACAATAGTGTAGCTCTAGCTTGCTGAATAGTGTGTGATCTGTTACCTTATCTACTTATTCTTAATCTTAAAATCCATTACCATTTTAAGAGGAAGTTTGTGCTTTTCTTTTTTTGTACCTTTTTAACAGTATTTTTTCCATTACCATTTACTCCCCTTATACCTCCTCCCCTACAGTCACCACACTGTTGTCCATGTCTATGAGTCCTTTTTCCATTTTGCTCAGTCCTTCCACCCCCTAACCCCTGCCCATAGCTATCATCCTGCTCTCCATCTATGAGTCTGTCTCTGTTTTGCTTGTTAGTTCGGGTTGTTCATTAGATTTTCATTACATAAATTTTATTTTTTACTGTATTAGATTGTAATCTCCCTGTAGGTCAGAGCCATGCCTATTATGCATACTCACTATCATATCCCCATCAACAAGAGGACTATGTAACACCAAGAAAACAATAGTTGAATAAATATTGAGTCAAAACTGGTTTAGTTACTTGTCACTTTTTGAGATCATATAAGAATTGACTGGAATTGTGTTCATTTCTCAATTGATCAATAATTTAATTCAATATTCTGAGGATACTGTTGTTAGGAAGTTCCTATAAAAATTTCCTCATTTTCAACCTACACTAAGGAAAGAAAAAGTTATTGTATATCTTCTCCAATTCAATTGTGTTGCTCACCCTAAGCATGTCTACCTGAATAAATTCTAAATACTATAAAATTTTTATAAAACCTCTTGTTTTTATTTTGGTACTATGTATGTGTGTGTGTGTGTGTGTATATATATATATATATATATATATATATATATGAAGACATAGTAAGCTACCACCTTATGAGGGCAGCTGTGTTTTATTAACCATTATTAGAAGTTACTTATGTTGAATCTAATGAACAAAATAAACTAATGAACAAAATAGAAACATAGGTGTGGACACATGGGAGAGACTGACAGCAACCAGATGGGAGGGGGATGGAGGGACTGGATGAAAGAAGGTGAAGGGATTGTATGCATGGCCCATGGACACAGACAACAGTGCTGTGATGGCCAGAGGGAAGGGGTGTGGGAGATGAGAGGAGGTGGGCAAAAGGGGAGGGATGGGGACATCTGTAATAGTGTCCACAATAAAAATAAAGAAAAAAAGTAACTTACTTTGAAAAGAACATCATAAAAAAATGTGACTTTGATCATTTGAACATTCTGTAACAATTTACTGAAGCTTAGGTGATGAATAGTATATTTTGTATTCTAGTCTGCTGTAATTTAACTAAAAATCTAATGATATTTTGATATTAAAATAAAACCAAAATGTTATTAAAACATTTAATTAACACAAAGTTTCACCTGTTTCAATGGTGCCCAATATCTATTAGCTTTTTTATTATTTTAAAATAGAATAGCTGTCTACTGACTGATATAAATCTGAAATAAATATTGAATACCTGGAATAATGATGCTGAGATTTTTATTATTGTTTTGTTTTCTAAATTCTATTGTTATAGCTGCTATTGCTATTGGTATTTTGCATGCAAGGTACAAAATGAGTATAGACTAAAGGAAGACTAAAGAAAACATTAATATTTTACTCCTCATCAACCAATCATAACTGTTTGTGGGCAAATGGCTGGTACTGTTGGAGTCTATCAAATTAATTAAACATGATTAAATTTAAAGAATGCTCAGGTAATACATTTTCTCAAATTTTTAAAAAGATTTTATTTATTTATTTTTTTAGAGAGGGAAGGGAGGGAGAAAGAGAGAGAGAGAGAGAAACATCAATGTGTGGTTGCTGGGGGTCATGGCCTGCAACCCAGGCATGTGCCCTGACTGGGAATCAAACCTGCGACATTTTGGTTCGCAGCCCACGCTCAGTCCACTGAGCTACACCAGCCAGAGCTTCACATTTTTAAATAAAAGGAAATAGTGGCATGTAAAAGTCATGATGCTGTTGTCATCTGTTAGATTAGTAAAGTGTTAAAGTGTTTGATAACGAAATGCCCAGTTTTTGTAAGATGTGAGAAAACAATCACTTTTATACACCACTGAGGGTGTATACACCGATGAGGGTGTATCTATTTGGGGGAGAGCGATTTGGCCATGGCAATACTCATTACTAATGCATATTACCTTAGCCATAACCATTCCATCAGGGATTCATCATACTGATTTCACACATAAGATAGTCAAAGAGAGTCTCTCTCTCTCTCTCTCTCTCTCTCTCTCTCTCTCTCTCTCTCACACACACACACACACATACACACAGTGTGTACATACATACATTCATAGAAAATATCTGGATGTATAAACCAAGGGAAGAAATGGAATGTGGAGACTTTCTTAAATTTCTGTATAATTAAACATAAATTTTAAAATCATGAACTTATATTGTTTCTTTTAATGAGTATTTTTTCAAAAAAATAATGTGTCAATGAAACATTAAAAATATTTTTTTTTGTTTATTGATTTTGGAGAGAGAGAGAGAGAGAGAGAGAGAGAGAGAGAGAGAGAGAGGGAGAAATGTCTATTTAGTGTTCCACCTATCCATGCATTTATTGCGTTGTCTCTTGTATGTGCCCTGCCTGGGGATGGAACCTGCAACCTTGGTGTATTGGGATGATGATCTAACCAACTGAACTAGTGGGCTAGGGCTCAATCCAACATTTTAAGTGCAATAAGCCCCAGAAAAAGTGATAGCAAAATTACTCTAAACAGCATGCCATATTTCTCTTTAAGAATATTTGTAATTACCTATGTGTATGTTTGCTTAATTTGTTTTGTTTTTGTTTTTTTAGATGCAGTTGTTGACAGTTGTGAGTTTGTTTTCATTTTAATATTCATAGTTTTGATCTTATTCTTTTTCCTTAATAAGTCCCTTTAACATTTCATGTACAATGGCTTGGTGATGATGAACTCCTTCAGCTTTACCTTGCTTGGGAAGCACTTTATCTGTCCTTCCATTCTAAATGATAGTTTTGCTGAATAGGGTAATCTAGGTTGTGGTCCTTGCCTTTCATGACTTCAAATACTTCTCGCCTGTAAAGTTTCTTTTGAGAAATCAGCTGACAGTCTTATAGGAACTCCTTTGTAAGTAACTCTCTGCTTTCTCTTGCTGCTTTTAAGATTCTCTCTTTATCTTTAAATTTTGGCATTTTAATTATGACGTGTCTTGGTGTGAACCTCTTAGGATCCAACTTGTTTGGGACTCTGTGCTTCTTGGACTTGTATGTCTTATTTACTTCACCAAATTAAGAAAGTTTTCTTTCATTGTTTTTTCAAATAAGTTCTCAATTTCTTACTCTTCCTCTTTTCTTTCTGGCATCCCTATGATTCAGATGTTGGTCCTTTTGGAGATGTCCCAGAGTATTCTTAAACTCTCTTCATTTTTTGAGTTCTTGTTTCCTCATTTTGTTCTGGTTGATGTTTATTTATTTTTTGTGTTCCAAATCATTTGTTTGAGTTTTGGCTTCCTTCCCTTCACTGTTGGTTTTCTGTGTATTTTTCTTTATTTCCCTCAGTAGAGCCTTCATTTCTTCCCTTATGCTTTTGCCATATTCAATAAGATCTTGGAGCATTCTGACCGCTAGTGTTTTGAAGTCTGCATCTCATAGGTTGGCTATCTCTGCATTACTTAGTTCTTTTTCTGGGGCTCTGTTCTGTTCCTTCATTTGGGCCATATTTCTCTGTCTCCTGATTTTGGCAGCCTCCTTGTACCTGTGTACTAGATGAAGTCACGTTGATTCTGTTTTAGTGCACCCGTTAATTGAACTTAGCATTGATACTTGAATAGGTTAAGACTCTTGGGTCTATTGAGATAAGTTAAATGTATTTTTCATTTAAGAAGATCAAGGAGGATTTTGAAATGTGATTCCTTAGAATCCCAGAATGTGTCTTTATTTGCATATAGAGTATTCAAAGAGGTAATTAAGTTAAAATGAGGTTATTACAGTGACCCTTAATCTAACAAGACTCATGTCCTTATAAGAAGAGGAAATTTGGACACAGACACGTACAGAGGAGGTAAAGACACAGTGAGAAGAAAGACATGTACAGCCCAGGAGGGAAGCCTGGAAAAGCTCCTTCCCCACAACTCGCAGAATGAATCAACCCTAAGTACAATTTGATATTAGATTTCCTAGCTATCACAACTGTGAGCAGATAAATTTTGTTGCTTAAACCACCCATTCTGTGGCATATTGTTATGGCATATGGCAAAACTAGCAACCTAACACACCTATCTTTATTGACAGTTATCTGTTCTGGTCCTGTTATTGTAGATAGTCCATTGGAGTGTTGGGAAGTCTCCCCCATTGTCCAAGATGGCACAGGGGACAGTTCTTACACTGAATGCACCAAAGGTAGAAAGTTAAATGGACAGGGTCTGAGAACAGAAAAGGCTAGCAAGATAATTAGATAGAAAAATCCTCTCTTCCCCATCCTAAAAAGAACCATAGGCTTGAGTAGGAAGGTGGTGGTTTTTGAGATGAGTCTTCACCATTCTCCCAGGTCTTAGCACCTGAATAAACCTTTCTTTTTGCACCAGCATCTGCCTCTGAGTTTGTCTTTCTCTGTGGCAAGCAGCAGAACCCACTTACTCGGTTACAGTCACTCATTTTTTCTCAATTGAACTGTAGCAAAATTACCCTAAAAGCTATCTATGGTGTCAAGCAAACTCTAATGATCTTACACTCTTCTTCACTTCTGAATTTCTGCATGCTTTGTTTCTTCTGCCTGAAGTTCCTTCTTCCAATTCTTTCAAGCTCCCTTTATAATCCTCCCTTACAACCAAGCTCAACAATATTGGAAAAGACTTCCCTGACCAATGTTCTCTTTACTACTATTATAGTGGTAGAACCCAAAATCCTGCAACCTTGATGCTGCTTTTTGGGATATTAATTTTAAGCTGTTTGTCAAGAAACAAAAGACTCTGAACCTTTGACCCTCCTCCCTTTCTTTCCCAAGAGATTCAGACAGAGAAACTGCTTAAGATGCCTCCTTAGCCTAAATAGAATTAAGTATAATAAATAGAATGCTTCAGGCAAGAGCCTGTAGCTAGATATCCCCTGTGTCCCATTGTTTCTGAGTCACCCAACAGGTAATTCCCTGGCCTGTGTCTTTGGCTCTCCCTCAACTATTTGTAAATCACCCATTCTCACTTCTGAAAATCTAATACCATGTTACCTCCCACCCCTTTTCATCTTTGTCTAAAATGTCTTTTATACCCAATGTTGCCTCACAGTCTTTGGAATTTTCATGGATTTATTATGTCTGTGTGAATTCCCCATGAGCATGTATTAAACTTGGATTTTTCTCCTGTCAATCTGTCTCTATTAATTAATTTGATTATTAGCCCAGCCAGAAGAACTTAGAAGGTAGAAAGAAAAGTATTAATATATTTTAGTCCCCACAGTATTTTATAACACATCTATTATTGGATTTAACTTACTGCTTTAAAATGATTTACTTATATGTCTGTTTCTCCTATAATATATTTTTATAAAACAATAAACATTATATTAACATAAAATACCCATTTAAAAATAGCTACATTTAGTGAGGGAAGTGTAATTTTTTTTACATTTTTGCAAATCTCTTTATTTTTTTGGCTTAATGAAGACAGTGGCATGCTCATATCTGCTTCCTTCTGCAAGCTATTGTAAAATATTGCTTGGGTTGAAGTATGTGAAGAAAATGGGCCTCATTCAGACATGTAGTTAGAAAAGGGAGGATCATGCAGACAGCCTATATGATCCCAAAGTCCTGAAAATACTAATATGAAACCAGAAAAGCCAGAATTCATGCTGCCTGTTACCTACTAGACCCAATCAGCAGAGAAAGGGATTGAATCTTTATGGGCCCTTTATTCGGATGGCTTGTGATCTGAAAAGATGGTGGTTTGTACCCTAACAGACTGTCTTAAATTCCAATTAAATTGACCCTTTTTATAAGGAGGAAAAAAGTGTAGGTAAGGGATATGGAATTCAGGAAAAAAAGTTAATCAGATAAAACGGTAGCATTCTTTCATCTGTGCCCTGGGTTGTGGGTGTCTCCCCCTGGAGCACAATGGCTCAGATACCATCTTGAATTACTTACATTCCTCCTGAGGCACAAAAGTGGAACTGCTTGTAGTCTCCTGGAGTCAGGGTGGGTCACACCTTCAGTTCCTGGAACAATAGCTTTTAACATACATTGATTACTAAGTTTATTAGCTATTACCTGAAACTAAAATGTTTCCAACATTTGAGCCCCCCATCAGTCAGATGCCTCTTTCTCATGCCACCCTCCAGCCTGCCATGAACCATCATCCTAATTTTATGAAAGCAGTATTTGAAAAATCTCTCCTGTCTGTCCTGTCATTTACATCTTCATTAATACTCCTTTCATTCAGGCCCAAATCATCTCTCATGTAGAGTCTCAAAATACCTTCCCACCTGGTCTTTGCATTTAACCAGACTCTTGCATTTTGAATTTAGACCATGCCACTCTGAGGTTCAAATTATTTAATTGTTTTTTCTCACTTATAGGATCAAGTCTAAACTTTTCTTTAGCATGGCATTTCTCATGATCCACAGTTAGGCCTCCACCTACCCCTCCAATAATTTGTGGTATAGTCATTTCAAATATGAATAAAAAGACAATATACTTTCTGCTTCTTTTCTGCCTTTGTGTGTGTTCTTCCATCCATAATGTTCTTTCTTTCCTTTATCCACTTAATGAAATCGTAACATTCCTCAAGAGTTAACATGAACATAATTACCTGATACCACTGCCCTTTCCCATGTTCATGTCAGACGGGTGGCTTTTGGCATCACTAGCTAAGTAGAAATGGAGAAGACATACATTAACACTTTACAAAATGCTTATCGAATAAGATGTACTCAATTAAAGTTTGATATTCTTATTATAGTGTGGAAATCCCTGCTTTGTTTGGACCCTTACTATAAGCATTAAGTGTTTGTGAAGCTTCATTCACCCAGTTATGTAAGGCAAATTTGGAGAGAGGAGGGAAGAAGATCAATGTAATATAGTGTTTTGTAAATGTTGTCTTGATCCAGTATTTTTCACCTGAAACCTTTCATTAATTTTAAAAAATTACATTTTATTTATTTTTTAATTTTAAGAGTTTATTTGAGCAAAAATGATTTGAATCAGGGTGGCACCAAATTGGAAGGGGTTAGGAGTGATACACAGAGATCTGATTAGATCATTGGGGAGGAGTATGAAGGGGCCATTGGTGGAGGTTGCCCAAGGCAATGGTAAACAGTCTAGGACTGGTTGGCTGAGAAGTTGAATGCCTCTAGAACACATGGAATTATGGGCCAGAAGATTTAAAATAAAAAAGGGGCAGAGACTGCCTCTCAGGCTCTTCTTCCTTAAGGATGTCTGGATGATGGTGCTGCAGCTGCCTGTGTTTCCCATCCCAAAGGATGGTATGTTGGATAGAAAGAAACTCCAGGTACAGCCTGGGGTCAGGCTGGTCTGGCAGAGGGTGGCAGGGTTATCCTTCTTTGGGTGTTCTAGAAGGGGCAGATTCTGAGGCAGAAGACTACCCCATTCTTCCAAAATTGTTTAGCTTTTGTATACTATGTTGTTGTAGTTTGTAAACTAACATATAGAAATAATATAATTAAAATGAACAGGGGGGGTGATGGAGGAACTTCAGAGTTAAAAATTTTAGCCTTAATTGATAGGCTTAAGTGATTAAAACTGTAACTCAAGAGTTAAAGATTTTAGCCTTAATTGATAGGTCTAAGTGACTAATGCATGTGGAAAGCTGTTATTCCAAAATTGTGTAGCTTTTGAATAAAGACTCCTTTCCTTTATTACTATCTTGCAGCCTGTCAAGGCCAGGCAGGTTCACTTGAGATTCGGGCAGACAGGAGAAAATTCATGGAGCTGTGGGAATACCTGACATGCCTTTATTCAAGGGTGGGACAATCCACACATGCTGCAAGCTGTCCCGCAGCAGAAGTCCCAACTGCCTTATGTACTAAATGTATGCAAAGCTGGCAGGGTGCCAAGATATTATGGAATAGAGCATAATTCTGTGCATGCTAGCCCATTCAAGGCTATGGGAATACTTCTCAAGGCTGCAAGAATGCTGCTTATCTTAGTTTCCCAGACATCTGGGTGAGGGAGCCTGACCAACTCCATTCATTCTACAATTACCAAAACTTTGCCTCTAGAATTTTACCTAGAGGGCAGGCAGCAGGATGCACTTGCTGCTCAGTAACAGGAGTACTCTACTGACAAGAGTTTGAGGAGATATTTTCATAGAGAAAAGGATGCAACAAAGTAAGAAATTTTTTTTGTTTTCTTTTTTTAATTGAATTTATTGGGGGTGACACTGGTTAATAAAATTATATAGGCTCCAGGTGTACAATTCAATAATTCATCATCTGTATATTGTATGGGGTGTTTATTCATCTGAGTCGTCTCCTTCCAGCAGCACCAGTTATCTGCCCTCTTCTATTGCACTCCCCTGACCCCTTTACCTTTGGTAATTGCCAGAGGTAATTACTGTTGTCTGTGACTTTGAGGTTTGTTTTTCTTAATCCCTTCACCTTCACCCAGCCTCCAAAGAACTTTCCCTCTGGCAACTGTCATCCTCCTCTCCATCTATGAGTCTGTACCCATTTTCTTTGTTAGTTCAAATTGTTCATTAGATTCCACAAATTAGTGAAATCATATGGCATTTGTTTCTCCCTGACTGGCTTATTTCACTCAGCATCATGTTCTCCAGGTCTATCCATACTGTCACAAAGGATAATGTTTCCTTCTTTTTTGTGGCCCAGTAGTATTCCATTGTTTAAATACCCCATAGTTGTTTTACTCACTCATCTACTGATGTACACTTGGGCTGCTTGTAAATATTAGCTATTGTAAACAGGCATGTTCTGAGAAGCAGGGTACAACCCAGAGTGTGGAGGGAGGCAGACTGGTCAAAAAGGTGGGGTTTGAAGTATGGGAGGTAGAGAATTCTTGGAACCAAACACGTCGTTTTATTTTATTATTTTATTCTCTTTTTTAAAAGTGTTTTTATTGATTATGCTGTTAGAGTTTTCCCATTTTTCCCCCTTTATCCCCCCTCTTCCCTGCCCCCCCAACCCTCCAGCATCCCCTCCTTACTTCATGTCCATGGGTAGTAAATATAAGTTCTTTGAATCATGACTTTATTTTCTAACAACTCCTCATCCACTTAATTTTTGTCCAGTTAAATTTAGACTTCAAAGTAGATGAGTTAATATTAACCTGGGCCAAAAACAAAACAAAAACCTGAGGACACAGATTCTTCACAATAAAATAGATACCTAATAAGCTTTCTAATCTTCATCCAGTTTTTCCTCACCATTGTCAATTCTGTCAGTTCATCCTAAACACGCCACCCCCTTGTTCTTGCTTTCCCACCCTAAGTCAGAAAAGTCTTTTAGTAAAATGCCTATTAAAACAGGTTTCTCTCACACTCACCCATCTCCTAACCTTGCCCCACCACCTGTGCCTCCCTCCACACCCTGTAAACATACTCAGATGTGGCAGGTGTGAAACCCCCATACCTTCCCCACCCCAACCCCTTCACACACACCTTGATGTGGAAGGTGTACAACTCCTATGAGTTGCTACTCCAACACCCCCATGCCTCCCCACCCCATGCCTTCCCTATCCACATGCCTTCTTACCCCACTCCTCCCCCACCCCCTCTACATACCCCTGATGTGAATCTATGCAACCCCCATGCAGGATTTTAGCATTAAAGATATTGGTCTGTAATTTTCTTTCTTTTGTGTGTGTGTGTGTCTTTACCTGGTTTTAGAATTTGGATAATACTGGCCTCCTAAAAAGAGTTTGGGAGTCTGCCCTCTTGAATTTTTTGGAATAGTTTGAGAAGTATAAGAGTTAGTTTTTCTTTGAATGTTTGGTAAATTCACCTGTGATGCCATCTGGTCCAAGGCTTTTGTGTTCCAGGAGTTTTTTGATTACTGCTTAAATTTTGCTAGTTGTTATTGGTCTATTCAGGCTTTCTGCTTCTTGATTCCGTTTTAGGAGATAATTTGTTTTCAGAAATCTGTCCATTTTACACTGGTTGTCCAGTTTCTTGGCATATAATTGTTCACAGTAATTTCTTACAATCATTTGCATTTCTGTGGTATTGGTTGTTACTGCTCCTCTTTCATTTCTGATTATATTTATTTGGGTCCTCTCTCTTTTTTTCTGGATGAGTCTGTTTAAAGGCTTGTTGATTTTGTTTATGTTTTAAAATAACCAACTCCTGGATTCATTGATCCTTTGGATTGTTCTTTTAGTCTGTGTCATTTAGTTCTTCTCCAGTCTTGGTTATTTCCTTCACTTTACTCACCCTGGGCTTTATTTATTGTTTGTTTGTTTGTTTCTCTAGTTCTTGTAGATGTAGAGTTAGGTTGTTTATGTGAAATGTTTGTCCTTTTTAGGTAGGCCTATATCACTATGAACTTCCCTTTCAGGACTACCTTTGCTGTGTCCCATAAGTTTTGGGTTGTTGTGTGTTCATTTTCATTTGTTTCCAGATACTGTGTGTGTTGTTTAATTTTTTTTTTACATTTTTTATTGTTTTTCAAGTATAGCTGTCTCCATTTCCCCCCAACATGCAAAAATATGGAACATTTGATGAATTTGCCTGCCATCCTTGTGCAGGGGCCATGCTAATCTTCTCTGTATTGTTCCAGTTTTAGTATATGTACTGCCAAAGCTAGCACTGTTTCCAGATACTTTTTGATTTCTTTCTTGATCTCATTGTTAACACTTTTATCATTCAATAACATATTACTAAGTCTCCATGTACTTGAATGTCTTTGAGTTTGGAAATCTGTCTTTAAATAGAATATTTAGATAACTTATATTCAATGTAATTATTGCTAATAATTTTGCTCACTATTTTTCTACTTCTTTTTTCATCTTTTCTGAAATTCTACTGGAACACGTGATATTTTTTATGATTCCAGTTTTATCACTAGTTTATTAGTTATATCTCTTTTTAAATTTTTATGTGGTTGACTCAGGGTTTAAAAATGTATACATGTAATTAATCCCAGTTTTATTTTAAATAACATATTACTTCTCATGTAGTATAAGAATCCATGAAAATATACAATTGCTTCCCATTTTTGCACTGCCATCATACTTTTTATATATACTATTACTTTTGTGTAAACAGTCAAATATATTTTAACCTAATCAGAAATAAGAAAAATATACTCTGTATTTACTTTCACTTAACAAATTCTATAGCTCGCCAATTTTTTAGTGTCAATCCCAATTGACTGTACGATTATTACATTCCTTCTTCTTGAAGAGTTTTCTTTAATATCTATTGTGATGAGAGTCTGCTGATAATAAATTCTTTTAGTTTTTGTTTGTCTGAAAAAATATTTCTCCTTATTTTGAAGGCCATGTTTTATAGTATAAAATTCTGGGTTAATCATTTTGTTTTTGTTTTGTTTTGAGTACTATTAAGATGCCACTGTATTTCTTTGTAGCTTGGATAATGTCTGACAAGTCTGCTATAAATTTTATATTTTTTTTTCTCTCAAGGGACTATTTTTTTTTTCCTGTCCAGCTGCCTTCCAAATTTTCTCTTATCTTTTTTTCCCAGGAGTTTTACTATCGATGTATTTTTGTATGTTTGTGTATGTGTTTAACTACTTGAGATTTTCTAAGGTTATTAGATATCTGGTTTGAGGTCTCCTTTTTATTAATTTTATTGGAATAGACTCATAGATACAGAGAAAATATTGGCATCTGTCAGAGGAGAGAAATGTTGGGGAACTGGGTGAAAAAAACTGAAGGGATTAAGCAAAGAAAAATATGGACACAGACACTATTGTGATTATCAGAGGGAAAGGGTGGCAGGGGTAGGTAGAAAAGTGTAAGGGGGGTATAAATGGTAATGGACGAAGGTCTCATTTTTTAAAAAAATTGTCATTCTTTTTTAAAAATATACTTCACTTTTTCTTTTGTGATTCCAATTGAAATAAATTAGACCTTCAGAAAATTTCCTACAGTTTTTGGTACTCTGTATTTTCCTTCCCCAACTCTCTTTTTCTATTGCTGCTTTAGCTTTCATAGTTGCAATTGACCAGAGATCCTAGAGGCTTCCTTTAGTCCCACCCACCCCGGGAGAACACCAAATTTCACCTGACAACTTCTCCTGCCAGGACATCCTGGCAACTAGTGTTTTAGTCCTGTCTCCCCACTGACCAACTCCTGCACCTGGACCTCACTTTTATCATACTGAACTCAATCAGGCCTTTAGTCAGAGATCCTGGAATAACTCAGAAAAGCCAGGAATGCCCGGAAAGTCAGGATCTGGGGTCAGGGCCTGCTTAATCTCTCCACAGAATGGACCTCACAGAAACAAAGCCATAGCAACATAGATTGTTTTAAAACTATTTCCTCACTATGGTAGTAGCGCATCAGCTCTATCAACAGGTACTTTCTGTTCTCACAGGCCCTTTTCACCTGCCCATCCTGCCTGAAAAAAATGCTATCGATTGCTTTCCTATGACTTTATTTGGAGTGCAAGAGGCAAAAGTGCCAGGAAATATGACTGCCTTGCATCCTGCTCAGCTTGAGAAAACCTGCTTACACTACTGCACTTTTGCTTTGGTTTTTATATGAAACCATGAGTCCTAAAGCTACCCATCTTATCAGACATTTTCTCCTTGTAAGAATTCAATTTCCACTAGGCCTAGTATTCACAGTTCTGTACTTGTTCACTCAGCATTGTGTATCTAGCATTTTCCCACATTATCAAGTTGTCTGCTTCTAGGGGGGTAAGTCTCAAGGATCCAGACCTCAACAACAACAAAAAGGAAATGCTGGGAATTCAGCCAGGAGAGCATCTTTAAGTACAAATCCATGTGTCTTTTCTTGATTCATCTCTACCTTTCTCAAGATTTCTATATTTATTGGGTAAAGAACTAAGCCTTTTGTGTTAAAATGTTACCAGCTCTTGACTGGGGCCCTAAGAGAAGGGCCCACATACCTTTCATAATTATATGCCACACAAGGCCCCACATGGTATTATATATGAATTCCAATCAGAAGTTACTTGGATTCTTTCTGAGGCTTCCTCCTTTCTCTTCATTTTGGGATTGTTTCTTTGTCTTCTCATTGTTCATGAGACTCTTCTTCTTAGCCTCTGTTTCTTAAATTGATCTGTTCTGGTTCCCTGGGTTTATGGTGTGAACTTCTATCATAGAATGCTTGTGAGATTCAGTGGTGCAGTCTCCTTCGGGTATCCTGGTGTTCACAGCTTCCCCCTACTCTTTTTTGTGATCAGTTGGAGGAGTAAGGCAAAATGGTTGAACAATGACTAAAATATAAATAAAAAATAAAAAAGATAAAAAAGTAGTTACTTGGAGACTTGCCTTATGCTTTCATTTACCATTTGCAATGCAAACACTATCCCATGTTTTTGAATGGTCTTCAATTGCTTTCCTATGACTTTATTGGGAGTGCAGGTGTGTGTTTAGTACTATTTATCTGTTAGAGATCAGTCTGAAAACCACGTTCTCATTAGTAACTACGAGGTGCTTGCCAAGGATGGAAAAGAATCATGTGTTGATTATGAGAAAAGCACTACCATAAGTTGTTATAATCACTGACAATACTTTGGATTATGTCTTTCCACTCCTCTAAACACACAAAGTTCTATATTTGTGTTCACAAGCAAGAAAAATTCATGTCAACATTAGATATTAATACATTATAATTTCTTTAGTTTTTTATAAATTTTACTGTATTTTTACCTGACCTTTTAGTCCCCTTATTATCCCTTTCCACCTAGCAATCACCACACTGTTGTCCATGTCCATGAGTCCTTTTTCCTTTTTTGCTCAGTCTCTCCACCTTTACCCTCCCCTCCTTAGCTGTCATCCATGCTACTTTCCACAGTGACTGCACCATTCTGCATTCCCACCAACAGTGTAAAAGTGTTCCCCTTTCTCCACATCCTTGCCAGCACTTTTTGTTTGTCGATTTATTGATGATAATCATTGTGACAGGTGTGAGATGGTATCTCCTTGTGGTTTTAATTTGCATTTCTCTGGTGATTAGTGACATTGAAATCTTTTCCTGTGTTTATTGGTCATTTGTATGTCCTCTTTGGAGAAGTATCTATTCATGTCTTTTGCCCATTTTTTAATTGCATGTTTTTTTTTGGTGTTGATTTTGGCAAATACTTTATACATTTTGGACATTAACTGCTTATCAGATGTATCAGTGAATATGTTCTCCAATTCTGTGTGTTGTCTTTTTTATTTTCTTGATGTTTTCCTTTGCTATACAAAAACTTTTTAATTTGATATAGTCCCAATTGTTTATTTTTTTCTTTTGTCTCCCATGTCTGGGGAGATATATCTGATAAAAATTACTACCATCAATGTCCAAGATTTGGTTGCCTGCTTTATTCTAGGATTTTTATGGTTTTGTGTCTAATACTAAATCTTTGATCCATTTTGAATTTATTCTTGTGTGTCATGTAAGAAGATGGTCTAGTGTCATTATCTGCACATATCTGTCTAATTTTCCCAAAACCATTTACCGAATAAACTGTCTTTAACCCATTGCATGTGCTTACTTCCTCTGTTGAATATTAATTGACTATAAAAGTGTGGATTTATTTCTGGGCTGTCTATTGTGTTCCATTGATCTATGTGTCTCTTTTAATGCCAGTATCCTGCTGTTTTGATTACTAAAGCCCTTGCAGTCCAGTTTGATATTAGGTAGCATGATTCCTCCAACTGTCTTCTTTTTTAATTAAAATATACTGATTATACTGTTAGAGTTGTCCCATTTTTCTCCTTTTATTCCCCCCCTCTGCCCTGTACCCTCCCTCCCACCAATATTCTCCTCCTTTAGGTTATGTCCGTGGGTCATATATATAAGTTCTTTGGCTTCTCCATTTCTTATACTATTCTTAATCTTCTCTTGTCTATTTTGTACCTACCATTTATGCTTCTTATTCCCTGTACCTTTTTCCCCATTCTCCCCCCTCCCCTTCTCCACTGATGACCTTCCATGTGATCTCCATATCTGTGATTCTGTCCCTGTTCTGGTGGTTTGCTCAGAATGTTTTTTTGTTTTTGTTTTTGTTTTAGGTTCAGTTGTTGATAGTTGTGAGTTTATTGTCATTTTACTGTTCCTATTTCTGATCGTCTTCTTTTTCTTACATAAGTCCCTTTAATATTTCATATAATAAGAGCTTGGCAATGATGAACTCCTTTAAATTGACCTTATCTGAGAAGCACTTTATCTGCCCTTCAATTCTAAATGAGAGCTTTGCTGGATAGAGTAATCTTGGATGTATGTCCTTGCCTTTCATGACTTCAAATACTTCTTTGCAGCCCCTTCTTGCCTGCAAGGTATCCTTTGAGAAATCAGGTGATAGCCTTATAAGAACTCTTTTGTAGGTAGTTTTCTCCTTTTCCCTTGCTGTTTTTAAGATTCTCTCCTTATCTTTAATCTTGGGTAATGTAATTATGATGTGCCTTTGTGTGTGTTTCCTTATGTCTAACTTCTTTGGGACTCTCTGAGCTTCCTGGATTTCCTGGAAGTCTATTTCCTTTGACATATTGGAGAGGTTCTCCATCATTATTTTTTCAGATAAGTTTCTCATTTCTTGCTCTTCCTCTTCTCCTTCTGGCACCCCTATGATATGGATGTTGGAACATTTAAAATTTTCCTGGAAGTTCCTCAGCCTCTCCTCATTTTTTTGAATTTTTGTTTCTTCATTCTGTTCTGGTTGAATGTTTATTTCTTCTTTCTGCCCCAGAATATTGATTTATGTCCTGGTTTCCTTCTTTTCACTGTTGGTTCCCTGTACATTTTCCTTTATTTCACTTTGCATAGCCTTCACTTTTTCCTCTATTTTATAACCATGCTCAACCATTTCTGTGAGCATCCTAATTACCAGTGTTTTGAACTGTGCATCTGATAGGTTGTCTACCTCTTCATTGCTTAGTTCTATTTTTGCAGTTTAGATCTGCTCTTTAATTTGGGCCCCATTTTTTTTGTCTCAGCACACCTGTTACATTGTAAGGGCCAGAGCCCTAGGTATTTGCCAGGGTTGGGCAACCCAGGTTGCTGCATTGTGCATGAGGGGATGGGGTCTGAGAGGGAACAATGCCTCTTGCTTGGCTCACGCCAGCTTTCAGTAACTTCCCCGGCTACTTTCAAGCAAAATGAGTGTTCTGGTGCTGATTTCTTGCTGGGTGCATTTGTGTACATTCTAGCACCCCATGGGTCTCACCAATGAACTCTCAGTGAGGCTCAGACTTTCTCCCACCACCACAACTTCTACAGGTTTTTATAGTCAGAGGTTTTGAGGCTTTCTTTTCTCATGCTGGAACCCTGGGTTGTGTGGTACCTCTCAACCCCAGTTGTTCCTCCCTGTTTAACTGCATGCAAATGTGGGATGGCCCAGTCTGCCAGCCACCACCTAACCCACCTGGTCCTCCAGCTGCCACCTTGCCATGCATCCTCTCCACCACAGCTGCCTGTCTCTGCCCTTCCTATAAGCCTAGATGAATGTTTCTTCTTTACCTCTTTGGTTGATGGATTTCCACACAATTTGATTTACTGGCAGCTCTGTTTTTTTTTTTTTAATTTTAAATTTGTTGTTGTCCTTCTTTTGGTTGTGCGAGAAGGCAAAGGGTATCTATCTATGCCTCCATCTTGGCCAGTTCTCCAACTTTGTTCTTCTTTCTCAGGATCACTGTTGCTATGTGAGGCTTACAAAAATTTTTGAAATATTTGTTCTAGTTCTGTAAAATATGTCATTGGGATCTTGACAGGAGTTGCATTGAATCTATAGATTGCTTTAGTTAGTATGGACATGTTAATGATGTTAATTCTTCTTTTCCATGAACACGGTATGTGCTTTCATTTATTTGTGCCTTCTTCAATTTCTTCAGTGTCTTATAATTTTCTCAGACCTGTACTCAGAACCTCCTTGGTTAGGTTTATTCCTAGGTATTTTATTTCTCTCTTTTTTAAAGATTTTATTTATTTACTTTTAGAGATGGAAGGGAGGGAGAAAGAGAGAGAAAGAAACATCAATGTATGGTTGCTGGGGGCTATGGCCTGCAACCCAGGCAAGTGCCCTGACTGGGAATTGAACCTGCAATGCTTTGGTTCGCAGCCCACGCTCAATCCACTAAGCTACGCCAGCCAGGGCATATTTTATTTCTTTTGAAGCAACTGTGAATGGGATTGTTTTCTTGATTTAATTTTTTGTTAGTTCATCATTGACATATAAAAATGCAACTGAGACCTGTGGTCAAGATGGAGGTGTAGGTAGACACACTGTGCCTCCTTGTATAACCACAAGAAGGATCACAACTAACCTCAAAATAAAAATACCCAGAATTATCAGAAAATTGAACTACATGGCAGTTTGACAACTAAGTACTTAAAGAAGCCATATTCTTTCAGATGTGTAAGAGGGGTGGAGATTGGCTGCCAGGGAGGAGAGGATGTGGTGTTATGGAGATGAGGAGGTGGCAGGGAGGTGGCAGCAGCGGCCAGTGAAATGGGTGGTCTCACATTCATGTGTGGTGGAAAAAATCAGGAGGGATATCTTGAGAATGAGCAATCCAAGACCCAGGTTAGATGATGCAGTTCAGGGATCCAGCACCTGGAAATAAAACTTCATAACTTCTTGCTGTAAAAAACAGTGGGAGTTGCAGAGGCTGGTTTCACAGGAGAGTCCATTTAAAAGGCTCACACATTCCTAGAACATACACATACTCACCCACTCTGGGAACCACCACCAGGGCAACAGTCACATATAGGAAGTGTGTGAAGTGACTGGAAAGGGGCCGAGTGCTGAGCAAGCCTCCAGCTTCCAGACAGTGGCATTATCTCCTCTCTGATCCCTCCCCCACATACAGAGCCACAAAGCAGTGAAGCAGGTTGCCTCACTCTGGCAAATACCTAAGGCTCTTCCCCTTACAATGTAACAGGTTCACCGAGACCAAAATATATGGCTCAAATGAAAGAACAGATCAAAGCTCCAGGAAAAAAAAAAACCCTCTGTATTCAGCAAAGCTATCATTTGGAATGGAAGGGCAGACAAAGTACTTCCCAGACAAGGAAAAGCTAAAGGAGTTCACCATCACCAAGCCATTGCTACATGAAATGTTAAGACTTATATAGGAAAAATAAGATAAAGCCTATGAACATTAAAATGACAACAAACTCACAACTGTCAACAACTAAATCTAAAAAGAAAGACAGAAACAAACTAAGCAAACAACAAGAACAGGAACAGAATCACAGATATGGAGATCATTTGGAAGGTTATCAGCTGGGAGGGGGAAGGCAGAGAATGGGGGAAAAGGTACAGGGATTAAGACACACAATTGGTAGATACAAAATAATGGATTGTTAAGTATAGTGTAGGAAATTGAGAAGCCAAAAAACTTCTCAATAGGTCAATGCATGACCTATGAACATGAACTAAGGGGGTGGATTGCTGGAGGGAAGAGGGGTACTAGATGGAGGGAGCAATGTGGGAAAATTAGAACAACTGTCATAGCATAATTAATAACTATACTTAAAAGTAAAAATGTACCAGAAATGAAAGAAGAGAGATTACAATGATACCAAAGAAATACAAAGGATTGTAAGAAATTACTATGAACAACTACATGCCAAGAAATTTGAATACGTGGGTGAAATGGATAAATTTTTAGAAAAATATAATATCTGAAAACAGAATGAAGAGAAAGCAGAAAGCATGAATAAACTAATAACAGCTGACAACATTGAAGCAGTAATAATAAAAAAACCAAACTCCTGGCACAAAAGCCCTGGACTGGACAGTTTCACAGGAGAATTTTACAAAACATTTAGGAAAGAGCTAACCGCTATTCTTCATAGACTCTTCCAAAACATCCAAGTAGAGGGTAGACTCCCAAACTCTTTTTATGAAGCCAGCATCATCCTAACCCCAAAACCAGATAAAGCACAACAAAGAATGAAAACTATAGATCAATATTGCTTATGAACATAGATGCTAAAATCCTCAACAAAATATTGGCAAACCACATCCAGCAATACATTAAAAAGATCATACACCATGATCAAGTCAGAATCTTTCTTGGGATGAAAGAATGGTACAATATTTGCAAATCAATACACATAATACATCACATAAACAAAAAAAAGACAAAATATCATGATCAAACCAAGAGATGTGGAAAAAGCATTTGAAAATGTACAGCAACCATTTATGATAAAAAACCATCAGTAAAGTGGGAGTCCAGGGAGCATACCTCAATATAATAAAGGCCATATACAAGAAACCTACAGCCAAAACTATGCTGAACTGGAAAAATCTAAAAGCTCTCCCACTAAGATCAAGAACAAGACAAAGATGTCCTCTTTCACCACTTCTATTCAACATAGTATTGGAAGTCCTAGCCACAGTGACCAGACAAGAAAAAGAAATAAAATGGATCCAAATTGGAAAGGAGAAAGTAAAACTGTAACTATTTTTAGATGATATGATAATATACATAGAAAACTATAGACTCCACCAAAAAAACTATTTGACATAAGAAGTGATTTTGGCAAAACAGTGGGATACAAAGCCAATATTCAGAAATCTAAGTCATTTTTAAACACCAGCAATGAAATATCAAAATCAGAAATCAGGAAAAATACCATATTTACTATAGCAACAAGAAAAATAAAGTACCTAGGAATAAACCTTACCAAGGATGTAAAAGACCTGTATTTGGAAACTACAGAACACTGAAGGAAGAAATTAAGGAAGACACAGATAAATGGAAGCATATACTGTGTTCATGTATTAGAAGAATTAACATTATCAAAATGTCCATATTACCCAAAACAATTTATATATTCCATGCAATCTTTATTAAAATACTAATGATATATTTGACAGATATAGAACAAACACTTCAAATATTTATATGGAACTATAAAAAACCTGAATAGCTGCAGCAATTTTGAGAAAGATGAACAAAATATGATGGATCACAATACCTGACATCAGACTATATTACAAGGCCACTGTTATCAAAACAGCCTGGTACTGGCATAAGAACAGACACACAGATCAATGGAACAGAATAGAGAACCCAGAAATAAACTTAAGACTCTATGGTCAATTAATATTTCACAAAGGGAGCAGAAGCATAAAATGGAGTAGAAACAGCCTCTTCAACAAATGGTGTTGGGATATCTGGACAGCTACACACACACACAAAAAAAGAAACTTGACCACCAACTTACACCATATACAAAAATAAACTCAAGATGGATAAAAGACTTAAATATAAGTCACAACACCATAAAAATCCTAGAGGAGACATAGGCAGCAATATCTCAGATATTCCACGGAGCAATATTTTCACCCATATGTCCCCTACAGCAAGGGACATAAGAAAAGCATAAAAAATGGGACTTCATCAAAAGAAAATGCTTCTGCAAAGCTGAAGAAAACATCACCAAAATGAAAAGGGAACTAACTGTATGGGAAAATATATTTGTCAATGATACCTCAGACAAGGGTTTGATCTCCAAAATATGTAATGAACTCACATGACTCCACTCCAGGAAGACAAACAACCCAATTAAAAAATGGGCAAAAGATTTGAATAGGTACTTCTCCAAGGAAGATGCACTGGGTTCCCAGAGACCTATGAAAAGATGCTCAGCATCATTAGCCATCACAGAGATGCGAACTAAAACCACAATGAGATACCACTTCACACCGGTGAGAATGGCCATCATAAACAAATCAAGAAACAAGAAAAATTGGAGAGGATGTGGAGAAAAGGGAACCCTAGTGCACTGTTGGTGGTAATGTAGACTGATGCAGCCACTGTGGAAAACAGTATGGAATTTCTTCAAAAGACTAAAAATGGAAGTGTCTTTTGACTCAGCAATTCCATTGCTTGGATTATACCCTAAGAATCCTGAAACACCAATTATAAAGAAACTTTGCACCCCGATGTTCACAGCAGCACAATTTACAATAGCCAAGTGTTGGAAGAAACCTAGGTGCCCATCAGTAAACGAGTGGGTCCAAAAGCTATGGTACATTTACATGATGGAATACTATGCAGCAGAAAGAATGGAGCTCCTACCGTTTGTGACAGCATGGAGGGAACGGGAGAGCATAATGTTAAGTGCAATGAGCCAGGTGGTGTAAGACAAATACCACATGATCTCACCTATAAGTGGAACCTAATCAAGAAAACAAACAAGCAAGCAAAATACAGCCAGAAACATTGAAATAAAGAATAAACTGACAGTAATCTGAGGGGAGGTGGGAGAGGATAATGGGAAGGAGGAAAGTGGGAAGTTCTTCAAGGAACCTGTGCAAAGGACTCATGGAGAAAGCCAAAGGGTGTAGGATCAAGGGTGCAGGTGGGGATGCCTGCATTGGAGGGGTATGTTGGTGGAAAATGGAGACAACTGTACTTGAACAAAATTTTTTTAAAAGTGAGAAAAAAGAAAAAAAAAAACAATGTTTGATTTCCCTCCTACTCTGCTCATTAAAACAAGGTTCCCTGCCAGCAGCTGAATCCTTTAAAAATATCATTAAATATTTATTCTTTGGAATTCTGACATGTTTTACAGTTTTGTCTCCTGTTTTTGCATTTGTAGAAACAATAATGCTTCTTTACAATGTAACTGCTACAACAGCCATGTATGAAGAAGTGAAGTGAGGTCACAGTTAATGCTACTTCTGACAGGCAAGAAATTTTAAAATGTTAGATTCACCTTCAATCCTCTTCATTTGTTTTTGGTTATCATCTGTCTCATCTGTGAAAGATCTGATCTTCTAGCAGAAGTGCTAAACTTTCTTGTCTTGGCTGGGTGGCTCCACTTCTCTTAAGGCTCTCCAGCTCCAATTCAGGTGCCACTGAAACCACCAGCAAACACATTATATCCTGATATAAGCCATCAGGAATTGTCCTGTCCTCTGCACTCTGACTTGGATACCAAAAAGGACAGAGGTCCTAGAGCATAGTTAGGAATACCACATGCTCTGGGGGTCTGGGAGAGAGACAAACACTTATAGGCCCAATACTTTTTCCTGTGCATACTGGGAGAATACCAAGATCCTATCCTACAACTGCCTGGGCCAGACTTCTTGGAAGCTGCTGGCTGTCCTGCCTCTTTTCTGGATAGCTCTTATGCCTGAACCCCATCTTTGTCCACAGCTCAAGGTAGTCCACTGGTGGAGGCACTGAGCTCCACCTTAGGGCCAGATCCATGAGCCTTCCCACAGAATGGACCTTTCCAAACTGAAAGTTCAGAAAGAGAGAACTTTGAGGCTTTTTTTAGAGATTTCCTCAAAATGGTAGTGTTGTTGCATAAATTCAATATAGCACTGCCTTGATGCCCTCTTTTCCCACCCATTCCATGTGAAGAAAAAGCAGTCAAGAAACAAAGGTGACAGATAATCTGGTTGCCATGCTTCCTGTCCAGTTTGAGGAAACCTGCTCACACTGTTGTGATTTTGGTTTTGGTTTCCATCTGCAATCAAATTGGGGCCTAAACCTATACTTTCATTAGGCATTTATCTTTTTGGTTCAAGAATTCAATTTCCACTTACCTAGTCTCTGTAATTCCACTGTTTCTGCACTCAGCATCATATCTCCAGGGTTTTCTTTTGGTCACAAATTGTCTTGAGATGTCAGTAGGGAAAACTCAGGGATCCAGGCATAAGGGAAAGAAAAATGATTGCATATAAAGACTTAGAGAAAAGCGTATCTTAGGCACCAATACACAATGGTTCTTGACCTGGTTCATTTCCCAGGCTCCCTGGGAGTTCTCTTCCATTTCCTGGTCTGGACACTAGGCTTTGCTATATTTAGGGAGAAACAACTCTTTGTCTGCAACCCCAAGATAAGTATCTAGAGAGTTCTCAAGACTGGGTGCTTTACAGTGCCTACTTGCCTTGGATGCATAGCTCAGTTGGTCAGAGTATTGTCTTGATATGGCAAGGTTATGGGTTCAATCTCTGGT
Source organism: Phyllostomus discolor (assembly GCF_004126475.2). Taxonomy (NCBI): domain Eukaryota; kingdom Metazoa; phylum Chordata; class Mammalia; order Chiroptera; family Phyllostomidae; genus Phyllostomus; species Phyllostomus discolor. The sequence continues at coordinate 81,808,523 of NC_050198.1, read as the reverse complement.
TAGAGTGCACATAGGAAGCAACCAATGAATACATAAATAATTGGAACATCAAACTGATGTCTCTCTCTCCCCTTTCCTCTCTCTCTCTCTAAAATCAATCATAAATACAAAAACATTTTACAATGCCCTCTTGAAATAATACACATACTCAAATACATATAAATTCCAGTCAGAAGGGACATGATTTAGTTTCATGGTTTCATTATTTAACTTTGGAACAAAAGCACATCCCTAAGTCATTATAACACCTTCAGCGACTTGCCCTAATTGGTGTGGCTGAGTGGATTGAGTACTGGCCTGTGAACCAAAGGGTTGCTGGTTTGATTCCCAGTCAAGGCCTGGGTTGTGGGCCAGGTCCCCAGCAGGGGGCGTGTGAGAGGCAATCACACATTCATGTTTCTCTCCCTTTTTCTCCCTCCCTTTTCCTCTGTCTAAAAGAAAAATACCTTCAGTGACTTCCTGTTACTTACTGTGTATGTGTGTCATTGACTGTGTCATCAAGATCAATCAAATAACATTTTCTCATAAGGCATGGTGCTTTCAAAGGATTCAAAAAATAGTCATATGCTGACCAAGAGTAAAGCACCATTATAAACCGTACCTGTCAGTACCACTGGTAAACATTGGCATTATGTTCCAATATACATACAGATTCAATTTCCATATAACTCATGCACTCATTTTTTAACATTTTTAAAAGCTTACTTAAATGTTATGGATTATTCCTAGAGAGTCTAACTAAAAAAATAGAATGTTAATACTATCACTTAAAAATTTGATATGACATACTCTTACAAGATCATTTACTTTTCATGAACTCATTTTAATATACATATACTAACACATATATTTAGCTTCATACATAAGTATTAAAATAAGATTTATTTTTATGTCATGTTTTGGATCATATTTGCATGAAACGTTTGTAAGATCTTATTTTTAGTAAATAAAACATTGTCAACAAAATTCTTGATGACCACATTCACTAAAATTATTAGGATCTCAGTGAAGAATGGTTTAGTTCATAAGACACTTATTTAACGACTAGAAATTTAATGCCTTTGATCTTGGGTATCATGATTGAAAGGTCTACGTTTTCTAATCTTAAACAAATGTTGAATCACAGCTACACACATATGCTTCAGAAAATATAGCATTTCCCCTTTTCAAAAATTTAGCCTATATCTTTATCTAAATTTTAATCTTAATATTTATTATTTAAAAATATAACAACAGATTACATTGCTGCATAAATAATGTTTGTGTTTATATCACTCTAACATTATGATTCAGGTGTGTATTCTATCAAACCTTCAACATGAAAGCATTCACTTTTTTATACTCATCAATAATATTTCATCAGCATTTCCCTGTATATTTATTTATGTACTAAAAATTAAGTCTTGACATTTTTTCATGAGGATTTCAAACTGTCCAGGAAAAATAAGTGAAAATATTATTCAAACCATGGCATGTATATAAATCTTATTTTAATGTAACATTATTGTGCATGAAGCTAAATATCAGATTGTGTAAATATATATATATATATATATATATATATGCATGCACACACACATATATATGTATGCATATATATACAGACTCACACAGATGCATATATTGATCCGGAAGTGAAGTTTGGATGAAATTTAATTGAGTTCTTATTACAATAACCGCCATGATTACAATTATATAATTTTATACATATACAGGGATATACACAATGTTATGAACACTGCACAATGTTTAACATATAGAGGGATATATACAAATGTACTAATATGTATGTTTGTTTCTCTTCAAATGTAATCAAATGCATACTGAAGGTAGTTTTAAACAAAATCTTCATAATTATGCAATTTCTATTTTCTCATATATATATATTTAGAGAACACATAATTTTTTATTCTCTTATAGGAATAGACATTATCCAAGAGATATACCAAAGAAATACCTTCTGCCTGTCAAGATTTTGAGAAATTATGAGGCCAAAAATAATGGTAGTTCAATTCCAACAATAATAAAGACTTTTAAAATGTCATTCTAATCATGTATATAGTATTCTAATAACTTTGAAAAACAAATCAAATTGTTCATACATCCAGTGTGCGAATATGTTTTCTGCACTTACTGTAAATAGAGTACTTCCCAAATTCATTAAATATTCTATGAAATACTGGTTAGTTTTCAAAGACTAGCCTTTTATGTTTGGAATTTCTCAAAATTAGACATACTTTTTAAAGTGTCTAAGTCCAAGTACAATAGCCATTTATTAAGAAGTGCAAGGTAGTCACAGGTAATGTCAGCTCAAACAGACAAAGGCTTGTAAAATATGGTTGTATCTTCAATTCTCTTGTTGTGTATGTTTAGAAATAGATTTTGTAATCTTATGTGGTCAACACAGCAAGTTGTCACAAATAATTTTTTCTTCACACATTTGTTCTGGATTTGCTATTGAATTATACTATAATATAAACACTGTGAAGAATCTTGCAGAATACATGAATTTCTGAAAGATATAAGGAAACATTTCATTCCAAATCAACCTATCCCGAGAGAACTACATATACACACACTAATGGGTATGTGTGTTCAAATGTGGCAAACAGATGTATAACTATTCGTGGCAGATGACATTATTTAACTAAATAAATAGAGCCTACTGCTCATCAATAAACTTCCCTTTTTGGTCACAGTGTGCTTGAAACACAAAAAGATTCACCCACAGATAAACATACCATTATTTATTTTCCTCAGTTATATGTTGATTATGCTGTAGGTGGAGTTTTGTGTTATTGTTTCTTCACTCAGCATTGAATAATGGTTACTTAAGAATTACCTTTGTTGTTGATTAAATTCTAATGGTAATATATGCATCTGGTAAACAAATGATAAATGGAACAATTGTCAAAGAAGAAAAGAGGATGCTCTCAATGACATAAACTCAATTGATATTTTAATCTATTGTATTTGGTCCTTCTATATGCATTGAATTTGCATGCATGTATGTGTTTCTGTGGTTGTACATAGCTGGGGGGATTGCTATAAATTTCAACTGATGATTTACATACTGGATTATACTGTGGTTTGAAATTTTTCTTTTTTCAATGCTTATATTAGGTCTTTTATGGTAAGGCTACTTCACATGTCATTTAAATATACCTAAGGAGACTGGATTTTATGTTAAATAATAATTTAACAAAAGCTTTTATTTCCAGGACTATTAAAAGTAAGACATTTAATACTTCCAGCATGTATATAGAACTGTTTGTTTTTATACAAAAATACCATCTCACAATAAATGATCCTTTATAACTTAGTTTTATTAAACTTATAGTGATTCCTTTTTATATTTTATGTGAATTTCAAAAGTAATCCTGGCTTGTTTTCAAAATTTCAATCCTTAAGGTAAGCGTAATTAAAACATGTAGGTTCTAAGTTGCATTCTCACCCCTGCCTGGAACTTTAGTGAGCTATAATTGACATATAATGTACTTTGTACTGCATTTTTATTTTTTATGTTTAAAAAAAATTGAAAAAATTTATTTATTTATTTTTAGAGAGAGGGGAAGGGAAAGAGAATGCGAGGGAGAAAAACAGTGTGTGGTGGCTCCTCATGAGCCCCATACTGGGCACCTGGCCTGCAGCCCAGGCATGTTACCTGATCTAGGAATGTAACCAGCAATCCTTTGGTTCACAGACTGGTACTCAATCCACTGAGCCACACCAGCCAGGGTTGTACTGCATTTTTAGAGGTAGATCCTACTACTAGTTTTCTTAGAAGCTTACCAGATACTTTGCTTTGCACATATTCACTCTTTAGACTCCAAATGTGTTTATATTTGTAGGTAACTATAAAGTAGAGAAAAGTGTTTCATTTTCTGTTTCTTTTCTTAGCAAATGCAAGAGTTTGAGATTGAAGTTCTAATAATTTGATTTTCCCTTCTAAGTCTATGCTGTGAAATAATAGATTGAAATTTAGTCTTTATGAAGTCTAAATAATTTTTTTTTTACGTTTTTGTAGGAGTATGTGTGTATGCCATCCATAACCAAGAGAAAAATTAGTCAATAGAACCTGGCTCAAATATGGCTGAATAAATTAAATAAACAAATAAGTTTATAAAAGAGCTCTTATCAATACATTCAAAGACTTAAAGGAAATCTGACCACAAGAAAGGAGCAAAACAGGAAGTTAGATAAACAAATGGAAACTAAAAACCAGAACTAAATGAAATTCTAAATGTGAAAAATTATATAAAATGAAAAATTCTCTGTTGAGTATCATATTTAACACTGCAGAAATAGTATCAGTGAATATGCAACAATAATCATCCAATCTCAATCACAAAAATAAGTAAGGCTGAAAAAATGTAGAGTTTCATGGACATTTGGGCTAATGTTAGACTGACATTCATGTACTTTGAGTTCATGAAGGAAAGAGAGAGATTGAAGGAGTGAAGGGCAGAAAAATACTTGCAGGAATAAAAGTAAACAATTTATGAGATCAGTGAAATTATAAATGTTCTGGGTGAAGAAGATCAAATAACCCAAATAACACAAATAAAACCAAAATAAGAAAAAAAATCAAATTACTGAATACCACTAATGTAGGGAAAATCTTAACAGTAAACTCAGTAAAAAATACTGATTACATAGAAGAAAATAATTATAAGAATTCCAGATGACTTCTCATTGAATTTGATGCAAAGCAATCAAAAGAATACCATCTATAAACTGCTGTTGGAAAAATCTGTAAATCTATAATTTCTATTATAAAAATCTATAAATCTATAATTTCTATTATAGAAGACAATATCTGTCAAAAGTTAAGGGAAAATAAATACATTGTCAGGCAAACAGAAACCAATAGAGACTGTCACCAGCAGACTTGCTCTAGAATACAAGTTAAAAGAAGTTCTTCAAGCTGAAGTTTAATGCTAACATATATAAAATGGACTGCAAGGAAAGATGAAGATTGCTGAAAATAGTAAATATATGGCTAACTATAAAACAGACTTTGTATTTTGTTAATTTCTTTAAAGGCAATTGACTCTATAAAAGAAAAATAATAAAATATAGTGTTATAACATGTAGCAGTACGATGTCTGTAAATAATTTTATTGCATTATTTTCTACCTAAGCTAGAATAATATTATTTGAAAGTAGAATATAATAAAGTTTCAAATTTTTAACTGTAACATTTGTTATAAATAGTAGTATATCTAATAATTCAAGAGAAGGATCTGGCTGGTGTGGCTCAATGGATTAAGCGCTGGCCTGGGGACCAAAAGGTCACTGGTTCAATTCCCAGACAGGGCACATGCCTGGGTTGTGCGCCACATCCCCAGAAGGGGGCACATGAGAGGCAACCACACATTGTGGTTTCTTTCCCTTTCTTTATCCCTCCCTGCCCCTTTCTAAAAATAAATAAATAAAATCTTTAAAAGAAAGGAGAAGGAATCAAATGGTATGTTAAAAAGCCCACAAATATCTCAAAATGAGCAAAAAGGAAGAAAGACAAGATGTAACTAATAGAAGAGATAAAAAATCGGTAGATGTAAACCTAACTATATGAATATTAAATATAAAAGGATTAAATTACAATTAAAAGGGACAAATTCCAGTATGGATATGTAGGAAACATCCATGTATATTATGTTTAATGCATATTAAATTGAAGAACATAGATAGACTAAAATTAAACAGATGGAGAAATTATACAAATACTAATCATAAGAAAGCAAAATAGCTATACAAATGTCATGAAAGTAGATTTAAGATAAAACATTATCAGAGAGGAAGAAGAATATTTTATAATAATAAAAGTCAAATTTGTCAAGGAAAGAGAACATTTGTTAAACATATATGACTAAAAGAGTTTAAAAAATTATTAAGCAAGTACCAACAGAATGGAAGAAATATATAAATCTGCAATCATTGGCAATTTCATACTCCTTTCTCAGTAATTAAAAAAGCAAAGAGAATATTAGTAAAGATAATGGAGGCTTGAACAATAGTATCAACCAAATCAATATCACTGACTTATAGAAACACTCCAAAGAACAACAGAAAATATATATTCTCTCTTTTAAGAATAATTTTTATTGTTGTTTGAATACAGTTGTCTCCTATATCTCATCACCACTTTTCCCCCTCCGCACCCACCCACACCTCCAACCCTCAATCCTACCTCCCTATGACTTCATCCATGGGTCCTTTATCCATGTTCCTTGATGACCCTTCTCCTTCTTTCCCCTGTTATTCCCCTTCCCCACAACCTGGTTACTGTCAGTTTGTTCTTTATTTCGATGTCTCTGGTTATATCTTGCTTGCTTGTTTGTTTTGTTGATTAGGTTCCATTTATATATGAGATCATATGGTATTTGTCCTTCACTGCCTGTCTTACTTCACTTAGCATATTGCTCTCCAATTCTCTCCATGCTGTTGCAAAGGGTAGGAGCTCCTTCTTTCTTTCTGCTGCATAGAATTCATTGTGTAATTGTACCATAGTTTTTTTATGCATTCATTTACTGATGGGTACCTAGGTTGCATCCAACACTTGGCTATTGTAAATTGTGCTGCTATGAACATTGGGGTGTATAGGTTCTTTTGGATTAGTGTTTCAGGGTTCTTAGGATATAGTCCAGCAGTGGAATTGCTGAGTCAAAAGGCAGATCCATTTTTAGTTTTCTGAGAAAATTCCATACTGTTTTCCATAGTGGTTGTACCAGTCTCCAATCCCACCAACAGTGCACTAGGGTTCCCTTTTCTCCACAACCTCTCCAACACTTGTGGTTGGTTGCTTTTTTATGATGGTCATTCTGACTGGTGTGAAGTGGTATCTCATTGTGGTTTTAATTTGCATCACTCCAATGGCTAATGATGCTGAGCATCTTTTCATATGTCGTCCCTCTGTTTGTCCTCCTTGGATAAGTGTCTGTTCAGGTCCTTTGTCTATTTGTCAATTGGATTGTTGGTCTTCCTGGAGTGGAGTCCTGTGAATTCTTTATATATTTTGGAGCTCAAACCCTTGCCCAAGATATCATTGGCAAATATATTTTCCCATACAGTTAGCTCCCTTTTCATTTTGCTGATGTTTTTCTTCAGCCTAGCAGAAGCTTTTTCTTTTGATGAAGTCCAATTTGGTTATTCTTTCCTTTATGTCCCTTGCTGTAGGGGACATTCCATGAAAATATTGCTGCATGGAATATCTGAGATTTTCCTGCCTATGTTCAACTTAAAGTCAATATTCAGAAATTGAAAACATTTTTTACAACAACAATGAAATATCAGAAACAGAATTCAGGGGGAAAATCACATTTTGTGTAGCAACAAGAAAAATAAAGTAGCTAGGAACAAACTTAACCTAGGAGGTGAAGGACATGTACTCAGAAAACTATGCAAAACTGAAGAAAAAAATTAAGGAAGAATAAATACTTCTTAATAAATGAAAGTATGTACCGTGTTCATGGATTGGAAAAAATAACATCTAAAATGTCCATACTACCCAAAGCAATTTAAAGATTCACCACAGTCCCTATTAAAACACTGATGACATATTTCACAGATATAGAACAAACATTTCAAAAATTTATATGGAACTATAAACGACCCTGAGTAGCTACAGCAACTTTGAGAAAGAAGCAGAAAGTAGGAGGAATCACCATATCTGATATCAAAATATATTACAAGGCCACAGTCATCAAAACAGTCTGGTACTGGCATAAGAACAGACACATAGATCAATGGAGCTGAATAGAGAACTCAGAAATAAACCCATGTCTCTATGGTCTATTAATATTCAACGAAGGGGGCAGGAGTATTAAGTGGAGTAAAAATAGCCTCTTCAACAAATGGTGTTGGGAAAGTTGGACAGCTACATGCAGAAAAAAAAAACCCCAAAAACAAAACAAAACAAGAAAACTTGACCACCAACTTATGCCATACACAATAGTAAACTCATTTGGATTAAAGATTTAAATATAAGTCATGATACCATATACATTCTCTTTAAATGCACATGGAACAATCACCAGTACAGACTGTATGTGTGGGAATAAAAAAGCATATGAATAAATTTCAGAAGGATTATAAGTATTCAGGTATGTTTCCTGGCCACAACAAAAATGAAATAGAAATAAACAATTAAAATATCTAAAAATCTCCAAATATTTTGAAATTAAAGCACATACTTCTAAATAATGTATGGGCTGAAAACAGAAATAAAATGGAATTGTGAAATATTCTGAAATGAAATGTAAAAATATATAAAATTTTGTGGGACGTAGGTAAAGTTGTACATAGTTATAAATATATATGTCTAAATGGTTTGATTAGAAAAATAAAATGTTTTAAAGCCAATGGTTAAAGTTTTCAACTTATGAGGCTCAAAAATCAAGTGAAGTGAAACCCCAATAAAACAAAGGAAAAGAAATAATAAATATAAGAACAAAAATTAATAAATTAGAAAATGGACAAACATTTGAAATAAATTAATGGAATTTCAATATGTTCTTAATTTTTATAATCTATCAATAGTTAAATTTTTACCACTGCATGAAGAATATAGAATCCTTACAATAATAATGGTCCACTTACCATTCCTTGGTGTCCTTTATGATATAGCTATTATAGGTAAGTCATGTATAAACATTATAAGCTCCACAAAATAATGTTAATATTTTGCTTCAATCATTCATCTGTATTATAAAAGAACTAAATAGAAATATAGTCTTGTGTATTTACCCATATATTCAAAAATTCTGAGGTTCTTTATTGATTTCAACAGATCTGCATAACTTTCTGGTGTCATTTTCCCTCAGCCTAAAGAATGTCTTATACCATTTATTTTAGTGCATGTCTTCTTGGGACAAATAGTCTTATGACTGAAAATATTTATTTTTATTTATTTTTATTTTTTTAAAGATTTTATTTAATTTTAGAGAGGGAAGGGAGGGAGGGAGGGAGAGAGAGAGGGAGAGAGAGAGAGAGAGAAACATCAATGTGCGGTTGCTGGGGGTTATGGCCTGCAACCCAGGAATGTACCCTGGCTGGGAATCGAACCTGGGGCACTTTGGTCCCCAGCCCACGCTCAATCCACTGAGCTACGCCAGCCAGGTGAAAATATTTATTTCATCGTTATCTGTGAAGGATATTTTCAATGGCTGCAGAAATTTGGATAGATATTTTTGTTCTGTCAGCACTTTCAAGGGGATATTCCATTGTCTTCTAGCCTACATATTTACTGATGATAAATCCATAGTCATATGAGTGACACATATAATATATGAGAGTGGTAGCATTTCAAGTTAATGATGAAATGACTGCCTTTTTAATAAGTAGTCTTGGGATTATTGCACATTCATGTGTATAAATGAAACTTTACTTCTCCCTCACACAATATTAAAAAATCAATTCCACAGCCCCTTTTCAGGTAGTCAAAGAAGGTAAATTCATCATAAACTTGCACTGGTGCTATGGAAAGCCCACGAAATGGTGGAGAACTTTAGTGGATTTGTGAGGGGAGATTGACTTTCTGAAAGCTAAGAACAACAGAATCAAGGGGGCACCCCTTGAAGGTATGAGTACTTTCTATCTTCAGGCCTTAGTTTCTCAAAAGACAACAAGATTAGAGGAGGGGAAAACAAAAGGGAATGTAAGAGATTATTAGGGTCTTGGTTCATGGACTATCATGAAGTCAAAATGAAGCTGAGAACTACGGAACAAGAATATTGATTTTGAGAGTTCTGTTAGGTTCTTCTAAATTTCTTGTGTCTGCAAGTGATAACCCTGTTATACCTTGAAATTTTTTCCAGAATGATCTATAGTCATATACTTAAAATAAGTGTTGTCTGAGTGCTGATCATCTGGTGTTCCAGGGAAGGGAGGAGTGGGAAGTGGTTATTGTACCTCCTTCTGCAGGGAGGTTTTGGGAGATGAGTGTGAAGAACCATGAAGAACCACAATGAACAATTGGAAATAGCAGTTACAGAGGGGATAAGAGTGGAATCAAGAGAAACAGAAAGAGGAGGAAAGAGGCGAATTTTCCTATACACACATACAAACACCTCTAACCTCATTCACCCAGAGGGATCTGTTTTTTTCCTTATTTGAATTTATGGAGTTAAATTACTATCAGCAGTGATCATAAATGCCAATAGAACTTTGACAAAGTGCCATCATTTACTCTAGTGGCTGTGATTGACCATTTCATAAGGAAGTTGTCTATTGGTTTCCATTCACTTAACATTTATTGAGCATCTGCACTCTTTGTGGCCCAGTATTACAATCCCCTTTTTAGTCTCTGGACTATAATGCTTATTGTTTGATAATAATACCAGTATCGTTCATAGAATGAGAGATTTATCTTTCTCACATTTATTTTTTTTATTTTTAAAAACAAATTATATTTCAAGAGAAGAGGGCCAGGCTGAAGGCCAAGTTCTGGGATTATGTATGTATCAAAGATGACTTAAACTGTTTGGTGATTAGAAAGAATAATTTTAAAAATTAGATATGGTATAGTGTTGAGGATTTAGGTAAGAGGTTATAAGTAAGGATGAAGTGAGTTTGAGGGATTTTTTTTCAGTGTAGTGATGTGATAAGGAAGAGCTATAAAGACTATCAGAAAAGGGGAATAAGGGTTGAGGAAGGTTATTTTGCATTTTCTTTGTTAATTATAAAAAGTAATTTTTAAAGAGTATAAGATTATGTTTGTGTTGGAGATGTGGAGAGGGTCAGGCTTGTTTCTCACATTTCTTAATTTTTCAAACTAGTTGATTTTATTTATAGTAAGTGATGATGGGAAGGGCGACTAGGATAAAGTCAGCTTTGAGAATATAAGAATCTGTCCTGTTTGTTACATTGCTTGGTAATTTTGGAAAATGGGGCATTTACATAGGATGTATAATAACATACATATGCATATACATATACATATACAATAGCAAGGTTGACATGAAGATTAGGAGGACTGAGTGGCAGATGTGATGTAAGTTAGTAATGGATGAAGATTATGTGGATTGTGAGAATCACAGAGGTTCTTTTAGGGCATGTTTAATGTAAATTAGTGGTTTTACTTAAATGGAAGAATTATATAGCAGCTGTTAATAGTGTGAACAAGGATTAGAAATTTCTGTTTAAAATACTACTACTAGTAAAAAGAGTGATTTTTAAATAGAATGATAATTAGGGATAGATTCAAAATTAAAAATATTTCTTTCTCATATTTGTTGCTAATCATCCAACCACTGGTATTACTGGGGATAATGAGAAGATTTGAGCTAAATAGTTTGTGAGAGATAAAGTTGGTATCAAGGTCAGTGATGAAATAAAATCAAGGATATTATTTTGAACATTACATAGACATTAAAACTAAAAAAAGGCTTGGTAGGAGTAAGAGATCAAGTGAGTATCAGTGATGGGTGAATAGTTATGTGTCCATTTTTCACATTAGCTGCTCATAAAGCAGCATTTTCATTATGATGATTATTATAAGAATGTTAGTATAGAAATTAGGGATGGGATGAATCAGCAATTTTGTGAGAGTTGGGGGTATTTCTTTTCTATGTAATTGGTAATTGAAAGTATTGATTTTACATAGAATAAAGTATTAGATAGAGAAAGAGGACAGGGAGAGAGGTCAAGTCAGCAGTGGATGAGATATCAAAGGGTGTTAGGATAAGGGATGTGCTAAAGATGAATACTTTACACAGTACTTCATCAGAAAACACTACACAGTAAAGACAGAGTAGGTTCAGGGAAACAGTGATGTGGATAGATGTTCACTTGGCTATGAAATACAGATATATTTACATACTCTTAGTGATGGAATAAGTATCAGAAATGTTTGTGGGGTGTTTTTTTTTGCTATATTATTCAGTAGTATAAAGCCATGAATTTACATAAAAGATGCATTTGGGGTCTTGGTTGGAATGAGATTGTGAAATATATGGAAGATCAGGGATAGTTTAGCTTAGGTTCAGAAACATCTGCATTGTCTTTTGCTTGTTAAAAAAAAGATAAAGAGAACAGTATAGTAGACATGAACACATCTACTACCCAGATCCTGATTTCTGATTCCATTGTCCAATAAAAGGAAACTGAAATCCTTGGAGAAATGGGTGATTCTAGGACTTGCAGTAGGAAATAAACAAGATGAACCTGAAACATGACAATTACCAGAGGGAAAAGGGGGTGGGGGAGGTAGAAGTGGGTAAAGGGGGGATAAATGGTGATGGAAGGAGACGTGACTTAGTGTGGTGAATACACAGTACAGTATACAGATGATGTGTTGTAGAATTATACATTTGAAACCTGTATAATTTTATTTATCAGTGTCGCCTTAATAAATTCAATAAAACAAAACAATACCCTGCTCTAGTCTCCTCTTCCCAATTTAGTTACTCGTGCATACCACATTGGGTGTCATATGCCTCAGTGACCCCTAGATGGCAGGACTCTGCATCTTCTCTTCTAGGACTGAGAGTAAATTTGTCCTCATCCAATGGGTAAAATAAGGGCTCAGGACAAACCACAACCCTGTGTCTTCCCCTCACCTCTAACACACACATTTTTTTTTTTTGAGTGAATGGAAGCTGAAAACAAATTCCTGCTCACCCGTGGGAAGTACCTTTGCAATTCTCTCCCCTCCCTGATTACACAGTGTTGAAAGAATATTTCCTCCAACAAAAATGGTTAGGATAGGTGCTGCAAATATAGGTGTCTTTAGCTGTCCCATGCTCCCTATATCTACTGCGTCCCTTCTTCACGTGATAGGGAATAGGGCGGCGGACAGATTCTCCCTAGACCCAGCACAACTCAACCAACAAATAGGAGTACTGTAGGCTTGGCTAAGTACATGGGTCACATCTTAGTAGTTGTGTGACTTTGAGCTGGTTATTTAACCTCTCTGTGCCTATGTCTCATCATATATACAGTGAAGATTGAAGATTGTTATAGTACCCACCTCATAGGGTTATTATGGGAATGGAGTAAATCTGTATTTCTAAAACACCTTGGACAATGCTTGCAACATGCTAAATACTCAATATATGTTAGCTATTCTAAATTTTTCATCTTGGACTCTCATAGTAAGGCCTCACTAATTACCAATTTTTTGATGTTTTCCATTCACAGCTTCTAGATTTTGACTATGGACTGTGTCTCTGGGTTTTCTCAATTGTGTCTAATATTTATTCAACAATTTTTGGTCCCAGGTATCTACATAGCCTTGGTTTTGTTGTTTTTGCTATGTTCTGGGTTGAGACAAACCCAACAGTATATTACTGGACAGCCATCATTTTCTGGGAACACAAAAAAGGAAATAGAAGCTTATTCCTCCACCACAGGTAAGAAACCTTTCCCTCTGGTATAAATACTTGACCCTAGAAGCACTGGCTTAGAGACCACACAGAAAAGTCTGCCCCAGGGACAACAGCTGAACTTCAACTGGGAAATCCTGTACTCACTCAAGTGCACAATGCTGCTTGATAATGACCAGTCATGGGCCCGAGAGTTCCTCAAAGCCTCACATGTCACACAGAATTGTGTACAGAGTTCAGGATGACCTAAAAATTCCTTCTGGTATCTGTCCTGCATTTTCTTACTTGTCTTTTAAATAAATGAGATACAATTCACATACCATGAAGTTCATTCTCTTAGAGTGCACAATTCATATGTTTTTAGTATATTCACAAAGCTTTGAAACAATCACTACAATCTAATTCTAGAACTTTATATCACCCCCAAAATTAGCTCTACACCCATTAAGCACTCATTGCCAATTCCCTTTTCCTTGCCCAAACTCTGATAACCAGCAATCTGTTTTTTGTTTTCATGGATTTTCTTACTCTTTACATTTCACATAAATGGCATCATACCACATATGACATTTTGTGTTTTATTTCTTACACTTAGCATGATGTTTTCAATTTTTTCCACGTAGTAGCATATATCAATAGTTCATTCCTTTTTATGGCTGGTGAATAAACAAAATGTCCAGTGTCTCCTTATCTTTTGAGGCATGTGAGCAGGTAGGACAGATATAAAATTTAAGGATTGATTGAACAAGTTCCTATACAACATATCCCTTCTGTTTAAAGACCAGAAACATGTTCTATCCATCTTGCCGTTTTCAAATCAAGTCCTCCTATTTTGATAGAGTTGTGGTATAGCAGCTCCATTCCTCACTTCCACTCCGATCACTTAGAATTTCCATTGGAAGGATATTGGCAGGGCTTTACCTGGACCCTGTTGTTTGAGTTCTCTGATGGCCTAATCTCCTTAAAATAAGTTACTTTCTCAGCCTAGCTGCAGCCCAGAGATGTGTGTTTGTAATAAGAGAAAAGGCTACAGAGGGCCCTGCTTGTGCATCAGTGTACCCACAAAGTCCTGGCTCCCATAGGTGGAAACCAATCCTTCTCTTAGAGAACATTTGTTGTTCTCTCTTCTCTCAAGCTTCTTTTCTGTTCTCACCCACCTGTTAAAGTGAATTACATTTCCTCAGTCATATTTGTGGGATTGAATGTCATGTGTATATGATGACCACAAGATGGCGACAGAGAGCTTGACTGACAGTCTCCTGTTTTTTCTCCTGGGGCAGAGAGGAGTCCTTTAATTGGACTCAATTTTATTCCTTCCACAATACACATGAAGCGTCGACTATGTCATGACTCTGTGCAAGGGTCTCCGTTTGGGTCACAGAGTTCACAGAATGACTCTAGGTAAAACATGTGAGATTTGAACTCTCTACAAATGAGAAGCCTCCACATTCCACAACCTCATTATTTTCTCCAAAGGGATAAATTGGAGAAGTGAACATTTCTACAGTGAGCATTGTGAGAACACTGAGCACAACTAAGTCATTTTTCTTTTCCACAACCATGTCCCCTCTGCACAAATCCACATGTCAGTGCTCTCCATATCACATCATACCTCATTCACTCTCCTGAGCTGGTCAAGTGACCCCACAAATGCTCATGTACAATTTTGGAACAGGAGCTTGTCCATGGGCTCATGATAGACTCCTGTGAGGTTCAAATATTGTATATTATAACATTTTCGAGGTCACAAACTTGTCATATTTTATTTATACATTATGTCAATATTTTTGAGCACTTATTACTTGCTAAGAACTGTGCTAAATTGTTTATATGCCGTGGTGAGTTTAAAATAGCATTCTCACACTCATGAAGCATATTTTGTTTCCATCTGTGCTAGGCAAATTGCTTAGTATATATTAGAAGTTTTTTCAATGTTTGCATGATCATTTGTCTATATGAAAGATTATAATTATATTAATGATGTGAAAATGGTTTTATTTTTATTGTTCAATTATAGTTGTCCCAATTTTTCCCCTATTGCTCTCCCCTGCCCTACCCTACCCCCACCCCCACTCTATCAGTCAGTTCCCACGCTGTTGTCCATTATCATGAGTCCTTTATATATGTTCCTTGACTAGACCCTCCCCCTTCTTTCCCCAGTTATCCCCCCTCCCCCTTCTTCTGGTCACTGTCAGTTTGTTCCTTATTTCCATATTTCTGGTCCTATTTTGCTAGTTTGTTTGTTTTGTTGATTAGGTTCCACATATAGGTGAGATCATATGGTATTTGTCTTTCACTGCTTGGCTTATTTCGCTTAGCACAATACTCTCCAGTTCCATCCATGCTATCGTGAAGGGTAGGAGTTCCTTCTTTCTTTCTGCTGAGTAGAATTCCACTGTGTATGTGTACTGTGGTTTTGTGATGCACTCACTTATTGATGAACGTGTAGGCTGTTTCCAGCACTGAGCTATTATAAATTGTGCTGCTATGGATATTCGGATGCATAGGTTCTTTTGAATTGGTGTCTAAGGATTCTTAGGGTATAATCCCACCAGTGAAATTACTGGTTCAAAAGGCAGCTCCTCCTTTAGCTTTCCGAGGAAATTCCATACTGTTTTCCACAGTGGCTGCACCACTCTGCATTCCTGCCAACAGTGTACTAGAGTTCCCTTTCCCCCACATCCTTACCAGCACTTTTTGTTTGCTTATTTATTAATGATGGGCATTATGACAGCTGTGAGGTGATATCTCGTTGTGGTTAATTTGCATTGTGGTTAATGACTAATAATGTTGAGCATCTTTTCATATGTTTCTGGGCTGTCTGTATGTCCTCCTTCGAGAATTATCTATTTAGGTCCTTTTGTCCATTTTTAGTTGCATTGTTTGTCTTCCTGGTGTAGAGTTGTATGAATTCTTTATATATTTTGGAGATCAGACCCTTGTCTGAGGTATCATTGGCAAATATGTTTTCCCATACAGTTGAATCCCTTTTCATTTTGCTGGTATTTTCTTTAGCAATGCAGGTTTTTAATTTGATGTAGTTCCATTTGTTTATTGTATATACCTTTCCCTAGGAAATATATCAGAGAAGATATTGCAGCATGGGATATCTGACACTTTACTGCCTACGTTTTCCTCTAGTGAGGAGGATACCAGGCCAGCAATATCCATCACAGCTGTGGATGCTTGTCGAAACACGAGAAAAACATACACACAGACAACCAAGTCCTGTGGGGAAATAGGTACAAAACGGCCTTTCTCTCTAGTAGAGAGTGCCCCATTCTCCCACCTGAGCAGGCTTTTATTGGGTTCCTTTACACAGGAATTCAGGTAAAGTTCATTAATCATTACCAGGAAGTAAGGATCAAACATAGATAACAAAGAACTCTGAGGGCCTATTTTGAGACAGGGTCAGATAGCTGAAGAGCTGTAAAACTTTGAGGAACAAACTTACTTCTTCCTTGGACCCTTATCAGTTAATTGAGAGCATTCTAAACAAAGCAGGTTTCACAGGATTTTACATATTCTTTCTTAGGTCTGATCACCAGGGAACCCATCCTATCCAGCACAGGGCTGTTCCACCCTCTGTCATTATTTCAGGCTTAGGTGGAGCAAGGGAAGTAAGGCAGCCAAGAAATTAGGAGATTTTCTCACAGACAATGAGGACTCAGGTTTTGTCAAAGCCGAGGGGTGGGGGTCCATCACCCCCTTTTGCTGTAGCCCCCAAAATCCTTCCTTGGGGGCCTCCCACATGATTGTGCCTGTCTTAGATCATTCTCCCCTTGGGGAATCTTACCCGTCATTGGCTAACTGACCAAGCATTGGGGGTCAGGCAGGGCGAAGTAAAAGGAGCAGAAGCTGCACTCCTGCCAGGGAGATAAGCTTTTGTCTCCTTGCTGGCTTACGGTCCAAGGTCATTCCCTTAGCCTTAGCCTTGGCAGGGGTTACAGCTTCTGATACCAGGCAGGGCGGTTTCCAACACCCTAGGACTTTTTTATGTCACATTTACATTTAGGACTTTTTAAAAATATTTTTTTATTGTTGTTCAATTGCAATTTTCCTCCATTACTCCCCCTGCCATACCAATCCCCCACCTCCCACTCTCAATCCTCTCCCCTCCTGCTGTTTTTGTCCATGTGTCCTTTATACATATTTCTAGACTTGACCCTTCTACTTCTTTCCCCCATTATCTTGCTTCCCCCCTTGTCACTATCGATTTGTTCTTTATTTCCATATCTCTGGTTCTAGTTTGCTCATTTGTTTGTTTTGTTGATTATGTTTCACTTATATTCGAGATTACATGGTATTTGTCTTTCACCACCTGGCTTATACTCTTCTATTCCATCCATGCTTTCATTAAGGGTAGGAGTTCCTTCTTTCTTTCTGCTAGATAGTATTCACGAATATGTAGCCTACAGCAAAAAAAAATATTTAGTACTCTTATCCATCTTGAATTTATTTTTGTGTATGGTGTAAGTTGGTGGTCTAATTTCACTGCTTGGCATGCACCTGTCCAGGTCTCCCAGCACCACTTTTTGAAGAGGCTATTTTCAATCCATCTTATGCTTCTGCCTTCATTGTTGAATATTAATTGACCATAGAGGCATGAGTTTATTTCTGGGCTCTCTATTCTGCTCCATTGTCTGTTCTTATGCCAGTACCAGACTCATGTGATTACTGCAGCCTTGTAATATAGTTTAATATCAGATATTGTGATCCCTCTTACTTTGTTCTTCTTTCTCAAAATGTAAATAAGTGCATAAAAAAACTGTGGTACATTTACACAATGGAATACTATGCAGCAGAAAGAAAGAAAGAACTCCTTCTCATTGCAACAACATGAATAGAATTGTAAAGCATTATGCTAAGTGAAATGAGCCAGGCAGTGAAAAATAAATGCCATATGATCTCACCTATAAGTGGAACCTAATCAACAACACAAACAAACAAAATACAACCAGAGACATTGAAACTGACAGTAACCAGGGTGAGGGTGGAGAAGGATAATAGGGGATAGTAGGGGAAGGGCCATCAAGGAACATTTATAAAGGACATATGGACAAAATCAAAGTTGGTAGATTTGAGAATGGGAGGTGGGGATGGGTGGGGCAGGGGGCATGGTGAGGTGAAAATGGAGACAATTGTATCTGAACAATAAAAATAAATAAATAGAAATTTTAAAAAATTAAAGAGTCCAGTCACAAAAAAGGCAAATACTGTTTGATTCCACTTACAGGAGTTATCTAGGGTAATCAAATTTGTAGAAAAAAAGTAGAAGAGTGTTGTTAGGGGATGGGGAGGGGGAAATGGAGAATTATTGCTTAATGAGTATGAGTTTCAGTTTTGCAAAATAAAGAAAGCCCAGGAAATATGTTACACAACAATGAGAATATATTTAAATGCACTAAATTGTACACTTATGTGGTTTTCATAGTAAAGTTTATGACTTTACTTGAGTTTGTTTCCCTCTTTGACCTAGTTCATGTGTCCTTTATACATATTCCTTCATGACCCTTACCCTAGTTTCCTCATCATCCCTCTTCCCCTCCCCTCTGGTTACCGTCAGTTTGTTCTTAATTTCAATGTCTCTGGTTGCATTTTGCTTGCTTGTTGTTGTTTTTTTGTTGTTGTTGTTGATTAGGTTCCACTTATAGGTTGACTCTTTAACTTAGCATAATGCCCTCAACGTTCATCCATGCTGTAGCATGTAAGTTTTTTTTTCTTTTTTTAAGGCTGAATAATATTCCATTTTTTGTATACTGCATTTTACTTATCCAATTATCTGTTGATAAACATTTGGGTTGTTTTCACCTCTTGACTATTGTACATAGCTGTGAAAATATATCTCTAAGACATTTCTTTCAATTCTTTTGGGTATACTCTTACGAGCAGGATTGCTGATCATATGGTAGTTCTGTGTGTATTATTTCAGAGAACCACCATACTCTTTTGTGCACCAGTTTTACCATTTTACATTCCTACCAACAGTGTACAAGGTTTCCAAGTTTTTCCACATGCTCACCAACACTTATAATTTGATGTTTTTTTTTTTAAGTAGTAGCCATCCTAATGGGTGTGAAGTGTTCATGCTATTGCTTTTCTATTCTCAAGTTCATAGAAATAAATCTTCTGATTTCATTGCAAAGTTTGTTATGGGAAACTCAGAATTGTATTAAAAACTTCAGCTACACATTTACATTATATGCTTTCTACAAAACTATGCAAAGTTGGCCATGTGATTCACATACCTCAACATTTCACCAGTTTCAAAAACACACCAGGGCAACAACACCCCAGGCACTAGCACTAACATCTTAATCTGGGTTCAAATTTATGCCCATAATTAAAGGAAGCAAAATTTGACTGGGGTACAAAATGGGGATTTCACATCCAATTTTAGATTTTTTTAAATAATATCTTCTAAAGAAACTTACATGCATTTACAATTTTTGTTACATTCTCACTTTGAAAAAATACAATATTTAATATATGTAGTCTTCCCAGAAGCCATCCAGCCATATAATATAAAAAACAGAGACATTTATGGAAGATACAAGATATAAAAAACATTCTACATAGGGCAGTAACACCTCAGTCCCCTTCAAAGTAGGCACCTTGGAACCTCATATAGTTCTCCTAATCACCATCACCTGCCCCATCCTATTTTCCTGAATCTCATCAATGGTCTGAAATCTTTCCCCCTTCAAAGATGATTTTAGTTTTGGGAAAAGCCAGAAGTTACAGGGTGCCAAACCTGGGCTGTAAGGGAGCTGAGTCGCCTGGGTGATTTGATGTGTCACCAGAACGCTCTGCACAAGACATGATTCATTAGTGGGTACATTGTTGTGATGTAGCTGCCAATTACCAGTTGTCTAGAGCTGTGGCCTTCTGAGTTATCCAAACAGTTTCCATGGAAGAATGTTCAAGCTTTATGTGTCTAACATTTAAGATCTAGTGGCTTAGTAACCTTCAAGTATACAGCACAATATTGTAACTATAGTCATCATGCTGTACATTACACACCCCAAATTTATTTATTTTATGACTGAAAATTTATATCCTTTGACCATCTTAAACCATTTCCCTCACTCCACTGGCAAGCACCCCTATCAACTCTGTGTTTTTCTAAGTTCAGTTTTTAAAAATTCTACATATAAGTGAGACCATACAGCACTTGTCCTTCTCTGTCTTATTTCACTTAGCATAATGCCTTCAGGTTTCATCCATGTTATAAATGGCAGAATTTCATTCTCTATTATGGCTAACTATTCCATTATATATATATATATATATATATATATATAAAATTTAATATATATAATATATACTATATATACTATATATAATATATATATAACCATTCCATTATAGTTATGGCTATAACTATAGCCATAGTAATATAGTAATGGCTAACTATTCCATTATATATATATTTTAATACAATTTAATATATATATTATGTATATATATAATTTATATATATATATAAATTTTATTTATCCATCTTTTGATGGACATTTAAGTTGTTTCCATGTCTTGGCTATTGTAAATAATGTTGCAATTGAACATGGAAGTACAGATATCTCTTCAAGACAGTGATTTTATTTCCTTTGGAAAAATACCCAGAAATGAAATTGCTAGATCCTATGATAATTCAGTTTTTAATTTTTCAAAGAACCATTATATTGTTTTTCATAGTGGCTATACCAATTTACACTCCCACCGACAGTATAAAAGTGTTCCCTTTGACCCACATCTTCATCAGCTGTTGCTGTTTATCTATTGCTGTTTTTGATAATAGCCATATTCACATGTGTGAGGTAATATCTATTGTGAATACAATTTGTGAATTGCTTAGAAAAATATCTATTCAAGTCTTTTGTCCATTTTGTGGTTTTATCTTTATTTTATTTATTTTCAAGCATATTTTATTGATTATACTATTACAGTTGTCTCATTTTTCCCCTCCATTCTGCACTGTCACTCTCAATAGCATCACCCCTTCTTACTTTCTGTCCATGGTTCATACATATAAGTTCTTTGGCTTCTCCATTTCCTATACTATTCTTAACTTCCTCCTTTCTGTTCTGTACCTACTAATTATGCTTCTTATTCCCTGTACCTTTTCCCCCATTCTCCTCTGCCTCCCCACTGACAACCCTCCATGTGATCTCCATTTCTGTGATTCCATTCCTGTTGTACTTGTTTGCTTGGTTTCTTTTTGTTTTTCTTTTAAGTTCAGTTGTTGATACTTCTGAATTTGTTATCAGTTTATTGTTCATATATTTTTTCTTTTTAAAAGATTTTTTATTTTTTATTTATTTATTTATTTTTATTATATTTTAATCATTGTTCAAATACAGTTTTCTCCTTTTTAATCCCAATCCATTCCTCCTTCCCACCCTCCCCACTTCCCTCCCATTACCACCCTCCCCTTAGTTTATGACCATGTGCCCTTTAAGTTTGTTCCTATGAGCCCTTCCAACTGACCCCTTAAATTCCCTCTTCTCTCCCCTCCGGTCGCCGTGAGCCTGTCCTCTATTTCAGTGTCTTTGGTTATATTTTGCTTGCTTCTTTGTTTTGTTATTTAGGTTCCTGTTAAAGGTGAGATCATATGGTATTTGTCTTTCACTGCCTGGCTTGTTTCGCTTGGCATAATGTTTTCCAGCTCCATCCACACTGTTGCAAAGGGTAGGAGCTCCTTCTTTCTTTCTGCTGCATAGAATTCCATTGTGGAAATGTACCATAGTTTTTTGATCCATTCATTTACTGATGGGCATCTAGGTTGCTTCCAGCATCTAGCTATTGTAAATTGTGCTGCTATGAACATTGGGGTGCATAGGTTCTTTTGCATTGGTGTTTTAGTATTCTTAGGATAGAGTCCCAGCAGTGGAATTGCTGGGTCAAAAGGCAGATCCATTTTTATTTTCCTGAGGAAGTTCCATACTGCTTTCCATAGTGGTTGTACCAGTCTGCAGTCCCACCAGCAGTGCACTAGGGTCCCCTTTTCTCCACAACCTCTCCAACACTTGTTGTTTGTTGCTTTGTTTATGATGGCCATTCTGACTGGTGTGAAGTGGTATCTCATTGTGGTTTTAATTTGCATCTCTCTGATAGCTAGCGATATTGAACATTGTTTCATGTGTCTTTGGATTTTCTGTATGTCCTCCTTGGAGAAGTGTCTGTTCAAGTCCTTTGCCCACTTTTTAATTGGATTCCTTGTCTTCTTAGAGTGAAGTCGTGTAAGTTCTTTATATATTTTGGAGACTAAACCCTTGTCTGAGTTATCATTGGCAAATATGTTTTCCCATACAGTTGGTTCTCTTTTAATTTTGGTACTGTTTTCTTTAGCTGTGCAGAAGCTCTTAATTTTGATGAGGTCCGATTTGTTTATTCTTTCCTTTATGTCCCTTGCTCTAGGAGACACGTCAGGAAAAAAGTTTCTGCATGAAATATCTGAGATTTTCCTGCCTACATTCTCCTCTAGGACTTTAATGGTGTCACGTTTTATATTTGTCTTTTATCAACCTTGAATTTATTTTTGTATAATGTGTAAGTTGGTGCTCAAGTTTCATTTTTTTGCAGGTGGCTGTCCAGTTCTCCCAACACCATTTGTTGAAGAGGCTATTTTTATCCCATTTAATGTTGCTGCCTCCTTTGTCAAATATTAATTGACCATAGAGACTTGGGGTTATTTCTGGACTCTCTGTTCTGTTCCATTGGTCCATGTGCCTGTTTTTATGCCAGTACCAGGCTGTTTTGATGACAGTGGCCTTGTAGTATAGTTTAGTGTCGGGTATTGTGACCCCTCCTACTTCACTCTTCTTTCTCAAAATAGCAGCAGTTATTCGGGGTCGTTTATAATTCCATATAAATTTTTGAAGTGTTTGTTCTATGTCTGTGAAATATGCCATTGGTACTTTAATAGGAATTGCAATGAATGTGTAAATTGCTTTGGGTAGTATGGACATTTTAATGATATTAATTCTTCCAATCCATGAACATGGTATATGTTTCCATTTGTTTGTGTCTTCCTTGATTTCTTTCTTCAGTGTTGTGTAGTTTTCTGAATACAGGTCTTTTACCTCTTTGGTTAGGTTTATTCCTAGATATTTTACTTTTCTTTTTGCTATTTCAAATGGGATTTTTTCCTTAATCTCTGTTTCTGCTGTTTTGTTGTGGGTGTACAGAAATGCCTTTGATTTCTGGATATTGACTTTGTATCCCTTTATTTTGCCAAATTCATTTATTAGGTCAAGCAGTTTTTTGGTAGAGTCTATAGGATTTTCTATGTATACTATCATGTCATCTGCAAACAGTGACAGTTTTGTTTCCTCCTTTCCAATTTGAATGCCTTTTATTCCTTTTTCTTGTCTGATTGCTGTGGCTAAAACTTCCAGTACTATATTGAACAGAAGCGGTGAAAGTGGACAGCCTTGCCTTGTTCCTGATCTTAGTGGAAAAGATTTTAATTTTTGCCCATTGAGTATGATGTTGGCTGTAGGTCTCACATATATAGCCTTTATTATGTTGAGGAATGCTCCCTCTATTCCCACTTTGCTGAGTGTTTTTATCATGAATGGGTGCTGTATCTTGTCAAATGCTTTTTCTGCATCAATTGATATGATCATGTGGTTTTTGTCTTTGCTTTTGTTTATGTGATGCATTACATTTACTGACTTGCGAATATTGAACCATCCTTGCATCCCTGGAATGAATCCCACTTGGTCATGGTGTATGATCCTTTTAATGTATTGTTGGTTGCGGTTTGCCAGTATTTTGTTGAGGATTTTAGCGTCAATGTTCATCAGTGATATTGGCCTGAAGTTTTCTTTCTTTGTTGTGTCTTTATCTGGTTTTGGAATTAGGATGGTGTTGGCCTCATAAAAAGAGTTTGGGAGACTCCCATCATTTTGGATTTTTTGGAATAGTCTGTGAAGGATAGGGGTTAGGTCTTCCTTAAATGCTTTGTAGAATTCTCCTGTGAAACCATCTGGTCCCGGGCTTTTGTGTGTTGTGAGTTTTTTGATTACTGCTTCAATTTCTTTTGTTGTTATTGGTCTGTTCAGGCTTTCTGCTTCTTTTTCATTGAGTTTTGGAACATTATATTTTTCTAGAAAGTTGTCCATTTCACCTAGGTTTTCAAATTTCTTGGCATACAGTTCTTTGTAGTAATTTCTTACAATCCTTTGTATTTCTGTGTTATCTGTTGTAATCTCTCCTCTTTCATTTCTGATTGTGTTTATTTGGTTCTTCTCTCTCTTTTTCTTGATGAGTCTGCTTAAAGGCCTGTCGATTTTGTTTATCTTTTCAAAGAACCAGCTCTTGGATTCATTGATCCTTAGAATTGTGCTTTTAGTCTCTATGTCATTTAATTCTGCTCTGATCTTGGTTATTTCCTTCCTTCTGCTTGCTCTGGGCTGCCTTTGTTGTTGTTCCTCGAGTTCTTGTAGATGTAGGGTTAGGTTGTTTGTTTGGAATGTTTCTAACCTTTTTAGGTCGGCCTGTATCACTATGAACTTCCCTCTCAGGACTGCCTTGGCTGTGTCCCATAAGTTTTGGGTTGTTGTGAATCTGTTTTCATTTGTTTCCAGAAACCTTTTGATTTCTTCCCTAATATCATTCTTGACCCATTCATTGTTTAATAGCATGCTATTTAATCTCCATGATTTTCAGTGTTTTTGTTTTTTTTTTTCCTTGGAATTGGTTTCTAGCTTCAGTCCCTTGTGGTCTGAGAAAAAGCTTGGTATGATTTCAATTTTCTTGAAATTCTTGAGGCTTGTTTTGTGACCTATCATGTGGTCTATCTTTGAGAATGTTCCATGTACATTTGAAAAGAATGCATATTTAGCTTCTTTTGGGTGGAGGGTTCTGTATATATCAGTAAAGTCCATTTCATCAAGGGTATTGTTCAATGCCACAATATCTTTGTTGATATTTTCTTTAGAAGATCTGTCCATTTTTGATAGTGGGGTGGTAAAATCTCCCAGTATAATTGTGTTGCTCTCCATTTCTTTCTTGAAGTCCTCTAAGATTTTCTTTATGTATTTCGGCGCTCCTATGTTGGGTGCGTATATATTTACAATATTTATGTCTTCTTGATGGATTCTTCCCTTTAGTATTATGAAGTGACCTTCTGGGTCTCTCTTTATGGACTTTTTTTGGAAATCTATTTTGTCTGATATGAGTATTGCAACCCCGGCTTTTTTTCCCTGTCCATTTGCTTGGAAATTTGTTTCCAGCCCTTCACTTTCAGCCTGTGTAGGTCTTTTATCCTGAGGTGGGTCTCTTGTAGACAGCAGATATGTGGGTCATTTTTTCTTATCCAATCAGCTATTCTATGTCTTTTGATTGGGGCATTTAATCCATTTACGTTTAAGGTTATTATTGATAGGTACTTATTCATTGTCTTTTATGTACGTGTGTTCCTCTCTCTCCCTCCCTGTCTCTCTCTCTCTCTCTCTCTCTCTCTCTCTCTCTTTTCCTTCCCTTCCTTAAAGCAGTCACTTTAGGATCTCTTGCAGAGCTGGTTTGGTCAAGGTGTATTCTTTTAGACTTCTTTTGTCTGGGAAGCTTCTTATTTGGCCTTCTATCTTGATCGAGAGCCTTCCTGGATATAGTAGCCTTGGTTGCAGCCCTCTGGTTCTCATTACCTGGAGTATATCTTGCCATTCTGTTCTGGTTTGGAGTGTTTCCATTGAGAAGTCAGCTGTTAGCCTTATTGGGGCTCCCTTGTATGTTACTTCCTTTTTCTCCCTTGCTGCCTTTAAGATTCTCTCTTTGTCTTGAAATTTTGTCATTTTAATTATGATGTGCCTTGGGGTGGGTCTCTTTGGGTTCCTCTTGATTGGGACTCTCTGTGTTTCCTGGGTTTGTGTGACTTTTTCTCTCATCAAATTAGGGAAGTTCTCCTTCATTACTTGTTCAACTAGGTTTTCGATCCCTTGTTTTTCTTCTTCTCCTTCTGGTATCCCTATTATACGGATATTATTACATTTCATATTGTCTTGCATTTCTTTCAATCCCTCTTCATTCTTTCTGAGCCTCTTTTCCTTTTCTTGCTCTTTCTGGATGCTGTTTTCTACTTTGTCCTCCAGCTTGCTAATCCGATCTTCTGCTTCATCAAGCCTGCTTTTCATTCCTTCTACTGTGTTCTTCAGTTCAGAAATTGTATTCTTCATTTCCTCTTGACCTTTGTTGAGAGTTTCTATTTCCTTTTTCATGTTTATATAGTTTTCAGTGAGATTGATGTAGTTTCCCTCTAATTTCTGAAAGCTCATTGTGAGTTCATTGAACTTCCTGGTAATCATTGTTTTGAACTCAGTATCTGATAGTTGAGTTGCCTCTATTTCATTTAGCATTTTTTCCTGAGGCTTCCTCCTTTCCCTTCAATTGGGGGTTGTTTCTTGGTTTTCTCATTGTTTGTGGGTTTCTTCTTTTTCCTCTTGTTTGTTAATTGATCTGTTCTAATTCCCTTTAATTATGGTGTGAACTTCTGTGGTAGAATATTTGTGAGATTCAGTGGTGCAATCTCCTTCACGTATCCTGGTGCTCACAGCTACCCCCTATTCTTTTTTGTGATCAGTTGGAGGAGTAAGGCAAAATGGTTTAAAACAGCAAGACAGTATACTATGATATTTACTTTAGCAGCCAGTAGAGAAGAGATGGGTTATCCTTTGGCTCCTTATAGTGTTAACCGTGTTCCTCCACTCCACTATCCACATTTTAGAAAGGATGGAAAGAAGGTAAGACTCTTATTGGGGACGAGAGGATTGTTAGTTGGATCTGGAAAGCTGTGAGGCTGTGGGAGTTCAGATTCTAAGGTAGGATTGGACTAAAGCTTAGTATATATGAGTCGTGAGTAAAAGAATAGAAACAACCCCCACAATAGTTCAGAAAATTGCAAAGTGGGCTGAGGTCAGGTAGGGGTATTGAGAAGCAATTACAATTGTATAGACTAGGTCTTACTAGTAGTAATAGTAAAGTGACAGTCTTGTGGCAGAATCGATCAGGTCTAGATAACAAGAATAAAGAGTATAGAACCTTGAGAGGTGTATTAAAGGAACACAGATGAAGGATAGTAACTTCTCAACACCATGTGACTGAGATACCAGGGGGAACCTATCAAATGACAGTATAACCAGCCAAGCAAAGAAGATTATACAGATAGAAAAAGAATACCAAAATATTATTAAAATAAAAAATGTTGGAAGAGTGAGAAAAAGATAATACAAGTTTACAGTAACTTGCCAGATTAAAAAAAAAAGGAAAGAAAAGCAGAAGATGTAGTGCAGGAGAGATAAATTTGGAGTGGAAAGAATAATATTAGGATGAATGGAAGAGAAACATAAGGGATTGCGAGATAAAAATAATAGAAATTGAAAAATAAAATGTCACGTAAAACACAAGATAAAATCAATCAACCAACAGCCAGAGAAACCTAACAAAGCCAAAAAAAATTAAAAAACAACAACAAAGAAACAAACAAAAACAAAAACAAAAACAAAAACAAAAAACCTCTTGTTGGTTTCTAACTGGCCAGACCAGTTTTTCTGATCTTGCTGGCTTCAACTGGCTGAGGGACCTTTGAAACCCTTCTCTCTCTCCCAGCCAGACCTCAGCTGGTTTGTCAGGAAGCCTGGGCGCTGCCGCACACACCGGCTCCCTGGATCTCACTCCCACGTTCTTCCGGACTCCGAGGTCCTGCAGGGTTCCAGCTCTATGATCCCAGGAGGCACCCGCAACGTTTTTGGATTCACTGCGCCCTCCCTGGGGATCGTAAAAGGGCGCGCCCCTCCCCCAAACTTTTGAGATTGGGGTCTAGGATCGCCCTAAGCCTCTCGCCGAGTCCCTTCCGGCATCAAAGCGCGCGAGAGTCAGTCATCCTGCCGGGGCGCATGCCAAGCCGTTTCCATCTCCGTGTTCCCCGCCGAACCGCACTGCGTCCGGGTGTGGGTGCCTTTCCCTGCTCCCCAGGTTGGGCTGGCTGGAAATCTCTGAGCCACCACTGTAGAAACCCACCAAGTGCCACCTTCCTCCCGGGATCGCAGTGCGAGATTCAGGCCTCCCTATGGGGCGCGAGCGGAGCGGAGCGCGGCCCGGAGCTCATCTGCTCTCCACCAATCTACACTTCCACTGGGCTAGGGTTACAGGTGCCCTTTCAGGCTGCCCCAGGTCCTGTCGGCTAGTGTCCCTCACTCCTCCCAGGCCTCTGGGCAGGTGTTCACCGTCCCTGGGCTATTTTTTCCCAGTCCAACTGTCCAATCTGTTCCTTTTAGCAGCGTTCTCCCCTGGAGTTGCTCACCCCCAGTATTCCGGGGAGGGAGCAGTGACTTCTCTCTCCCGGGCGCCCTGGGGCAGACCCCGGAGCACCCCGGGCGGACCTGGGGTCTGCACACCCCTAGACCCCGCACTGATCCCTAGGCCCCCTCCGTCCTGTAGCAGACTTCTTACCGTCTGGTTTTCCAGTGAGTGCAATAATTTTTGATGTCCTGCTTTCAAAAGTGATTCGGTAACCTAGTTCACTTGCTCTGTTTCTCCACTGATCCGAGAGTTTCTCTCCTCTTCACAGAAGCCGAGAAAAATGCTGCCTATAGTAAAGCCACCATCTTAGACCTCCTAAAGATTATTTATTTATTTATT
Organism: Phyllostomus discolor; assembly: GCF_004126475.2. Classification (NCBI taxonomy): domain Eukaryota; kingdom Metazoa; phylum Chordata; class Mammalia; order Chiroptera; family Phyllostomidae; genus Phyllostomus; species Phyllostomus discolor. The sequence goes on along the minus strand of NC_050198.1, from coordinate 81,779,556 downwards.
TATTTATTTATTTTTAGATGGAGAAGGGAGGGAGAATGAGGGAGAGAGCAAAACATCAATGTGTGGTTGCTAGGGGTCATGGCCTGCAACTCCAGGCATTTACCCTGACTGGGAATTGAACCTGCGACACTTTGGTTCGCAGCCCGCACTCAATCCACTGACCTACGCCAGCCAGGGCTTACTGTTCATATTTTTTATCATCTTTTCCTTAGGTAAGTCCTTTTAACATTTCATATGATAAGGGCTGAGTGATGATGAACTCCTTTAACTTGACCTTATCTGGGAAGCACTTTATCTACCCTTCCATTCCAAATGAGAGCTTTGCTGGATAGAGTAATCTTGGATGTAGGCCCTTGCCTTTCATGTCTTCAGATACTTCTTTCCAGCCCCTTCTTGCATGTAAGGTTTCTTTTGAGAAATCAGCTGATAGTCTTATGGGAACTCTTTTGTAGGTAACTTGTTTCCTTTTCTCTTGCTGCTTTTAAGATTCTCTCCTGGTCTTTAATCTTGGCTAAGGTAATTATGATGTGCTTTGGTGTGTGTTTCCTTGGGTCCAACTTCTTTGGGCCTATCTGAGCTTCCTGGACTTCCTGAAAGTCTATTTCCTTCACCAGATTGAGGAAGTTCTCCTTCATTATGTTTTCAAGTAAGTTTTCAATTTCTTGCTCTTAGTCTTCTCCTTCTGGCACCCCTATGATTTGGATGTTGGAACCTTTAAAGTTGTCCCTGAGGTTCCTCAGCCTCTCCTCATTTTTTTTTTTTAATTCTTGTTTCTTCATTCTGTTTTGGTTGGATGTTTCTTTCTTCCTTTTGCTCCAAATCATTGATTTGAGTCCTGGTTTCCTTGCCTTCATTGTTGGTTCCCTGTATATTATTCTTTATTTCACTTTGCATAACTTTCACTTTTTCCTCTATTTTGTGACAATACTCAACCATTTGTGTGAGCATCCTGATTACCAGTGTTTTGAACTCTGCATGTGATAGGTTGGCTATTTCTTCATCACTTAGTTCTATTTTTGGAGCTTTTATATGTTCTTTCAGTTGGGCCATATTTTTTTTGTCTTGGTGTGCCTGTTATTTTGCAAGGTCAGAAGCCTTAGGTATTCACCAGGGCAGGGGCAACCCATGTGGCAGTATTGTTCTCTGTATGTGGGGGAGGTGCTGAGAGGTAACAATGCCATTTGTTAGCTCTCAGCTGGCTTTCAGTCACTCCTCCTGGTACTCACAATCAAATTGGGCCCTTCTGGTGCTGATTCCCAGGTGGGTGCTTTTGTGAACATGCTAGGACACTGTGGGCTTATCCAACAAACTCTCCTGTGAGGTTGGGTTTTCTACCGCTACTACAAGCCCCACAGGTTTTTATAGCCAGAGTTTTGGAGGCTTGATTTCCCCACACTGGATCCCTCAGTTATGTAGTCCATCTCACTCCCCAGTTGTTCCTCCTGGTTTATCCACATGCAAATGTGGGAACACCTAGTCCAACAGCTGCTGCCTTGCCTGCCCCATCCTCCAGCTGCTGCCTTACAGCACATCCTCTGCACCTTGGCTACCTGTCTCTGCTTTTCCTACCAGTCTGAATGAATATTTCTTCTTTAACCCCTTGGTTGTCAGACCTCCATACATATTTTTTGGCCTTTCTGGTTATTTTTTGTTTTTAAATTTGCTGTTGTCCTTTGGTTGTGGGAGTAAGCAAAGTGTGTCTATTTATACCTTCATCTTGGCCAGAAGTCCTCCTTTGTCCATTTAAATTTTTTTTCTGTTATTGAGTGATATGAGCTAAGTGCTGTTTTCTGTAAGCCCTGCCATCTTTCTTAGTTGCTATTTGATCCCTACTTGTTGAGTTCCACAGATTCCTCCAGTGGATCCCCATGAGTTGGCCTCATGGCCCCATTCCTAGTGGGCCTCCTAGGAATGGTCTTTCAGTACTAGGGGAGCTGGATGTCCACCTTAGGCCCCCTTTTCTCACAGGAGAATCCATAAGCCCAGTGCAAACCTCTCAGTGCAGCACTATACCTCAATGGGGGAAGGGTCATATGGTCAAAGTGAAACTGCTCTTCTTACTCTTCCAGTACAGTCCTTTTCAGTTCTGTGGACCAGAGAGGAGCTTCAGTTTCACTCCTGGGTTCTGGGAGTTTTACAATGGAGTATTTTTTTATGGACAGTTGTTTGTTGGTCTTCTTGTAAGGGGGACCAAAATGATGAACAACTATGTTGTCATCACCTCAACAGTGGCTCTTTCTACAGCACTGGGAAGCTGAATCCCAAGAGTGTTTCCATAAGAGACAGGCAAGCACAATATAGCACTGTACCATTCTGAAGACTATTTTACCACAAAATTGTTTGAATTATAAATGGATGAATGGCTCCATGGGTCAAGGTATTTCGTGCTTGTTTGATGAAGAAAACAGATCATCAAGCCTCAAGGCTTGCTGTTTTTCTTTGAGAAATTACTAGTTAGATAGTGAAGCTAAGAAAGTTTGTGTTAATATTCTATCAGCTAGCTGGTAGTAATATGGTGAATTGAGAAACTTCAGGGTGACCTTTGATGATTGGTTGGGGACAAGTAGGCTCATCTAGGACTTAACCTGTATCACTGTTACTTGAGTCACTTTCACCTGCATCACTCAGTGTGGAAAATATATCTGCCACAGGGACTTGACCTCAGGCTGCTCAAAATGCATACTTTTTCTGGTTTCCATGGAGATGCTTGCAGTGAGGCCAGCTCAGGTTATGTACAGGCTGTGTCTGGGGAGTGTATTAAAAGTGTCTGTGACCAATTCCACTTTTTTCTAGGACATAGCGTACATTGCTGTTCTTTGGTGCTAAAATATTTGAGGGCATGGAAAAGACCAAAGCATATGTCTCAGTTTTTGAAATGGCCAGTCCCCTTCTGAATTGAAAGAGAACACTAGTCAGAATAGAGACAAGAAGTAGGAAGATTGAGAGCTGGAAATCAAGGTAAATTTGGTTATAAACTGGAAAAACTAAACAGTAGAGGGGACACAGACTGTAAGTGGCAGTGTGAGCAATGCCTCTAAAGTACCTAGAGGCTTAGTGAGCAAGGAGGTCAGCCAGTCTGGGTTGCCTCAGAGACACTTACTTCCCAGTGAAGAAAAGAACACTTAGGGCAATGCATGTATTCTATATTTAAGATGAGAAGGGAAGCTTTCAAGGGGCATAAGCTATACCCTCAGGGAGTGAGAAGAAAGGGGGGAGCTCTATATATTTGGGGTAAATACTCAACTCACAAAAGCAATTTGGAATGATACAGAATACAGATAGTGGGAAACTGTGTTCTGAAATTCAGTGATATTCCTGCAAGTCTGTTATGCTTGATATCTTCTATTTCCCAGCATGATCTTCAGTAAAACCCATAAAAAGAAAAGATACTATTTTTGAAGAAGGAAAAATCTGCTGTATCTCTGGCTATGCTTGGAGGGAAGGTAGTAGAACTCTAAGCATGTAAGTGAGAAATAGAAACCATGGGGAAAGAGAAGGCGAGAGACAGAGAGGGAGACAGAGTAGCGAGAGGGGGAGAGAGAGAGAGAGAGAGAGAGAGAGAGAGAGAGAGAGAGAGAGAGAGAGAGAGGGCAGACTAAGAACCACACAGTGTTTAACCAAAGAAGGAAATGTAGCCCAGGGCTGTTGCTTATGAGACCACCTTACAGTTGATTAAAAGACAAACCATGAGACTAAGCTACTACAAAAAATATAGGAGTCAATTAGGAACTAATTTTTATGAACACAAAATGAAGTGTCCTTTTTAGGATGGCCTATCTTATAGCTCTATATGAAATCAGACACTAATGTGAAGCCAAATACCTTCATATCTGTTAATTCATTGAATCTCAACAATAATTCTTGGAAATGGGTACTGTATTCATAGTCTCACCTTAGATATGACAAAAATGTGAATCTCCAGTAAATTAATTGCTTAAGTAAAGGTGATATATTTAATAACTGATGTCAGAGGAAACCAATCAATTTTATTTATTTATATTTTGTAATATTTTTTTCTGTTACCAATTATCCCCCTTATTCTCTAAACATTTTCTTCTGGAATTCTGATTGAGCTCTGTCAGGTGTTTTGTTTGTTTATTTATTTTCATTTGAGAAAGAGAGAAAGGGAGGGAGAGAGTGGGAGAGCAATATCAATGTGAGAGAGAAATATTGATAGGCTGCTTCTTGTATGCACCCCAATCAGGGAACAAACCCATAACCTAAGCATGTGCCCTAACCAGGAATTGAACCCATGACCTTTCAGTTTATGGTATGACACTCCAACCAACTGAGCTACACTGGCCAGGGCAAGAGCTCTGTCATTTTGACCACAGCTTCCTCATTTTGACCTCTGTAAAACATTTCAAATGAAAAAGACACATTTAATAAAGAGACATTTCAACTGGTATAGGTAGGCAAGCTGGCCACCTAGACAGTTTAAGACCTTGCCTTATACCTCAGACTCAATGATGGGTGCTGATTTTATGGCTGTGGCTTCTAGCTTCCCTCATTGACCATAGTTTAAATTAGCCATTGCCACATCTCATTAGATCCAGACAAGGCACAGAACACTAGAACCTAAATATTCTGGTTCTTCTGGATGTAAATTCTTCTGGATTCACACCAAACTCATATGGAGTACTTGTGGATGTAAGGCCTTGTTGGACACCCATCTTGGGTAACTTAGGTAAACTTGAAGTTGTTATTGTGCATGCTACTGCGATATCTAGAATAATGAGGTAGACACCCTCTCCATAGCTCCTAATTAATCAGAAATATCTGAGATCTGATGTGGAAACAGTTAAAATTAGCTCATAAACAAGGGATTAGAATAGGATATCATGCTAGAGGCATGGACATGATTGCAAGTTGGGAAAAAAAAGTATTTAGGAAGGAATGAAGCAGGTTGTCATATTAATGCATGTGTAGTGTAGTGAATGCTATATGTGCTGTTCATTTACCTCATTTTCCTTCTCAGGACCAAGGCATTTATTACTCCTGATGCCAGTATTCTTGCGTGTTGATAACTCATAGCTGAATTCCTCATCAAAAATTGTCTTTAGACAAATGGAGCTACCTGTTTTAATATTATGACTTCTATTTCAGGAGCAGCCTGTATCCATTGACTTGTTGAAGTAGAAGTATATAGGCCCAGCCCCCTTGCCTTAGTGTATGTTAACTTTCCAAGTCCATCCCAGCTGTAGAGCTTTTTGTAAGATTGGTTGTACCCTTCATTGTGACTACAACACAGTTCAGCTTTTCTCTGTCCTCAGTCCTGCTTCCCTCAGTCCTTCACAAGTGTTGCTAAGAGCAACTCCAGTAAATAACCTACATGTACATGACCTTTTCAGAATCTGTACTTTGGGGGACCTGCCTTGTGGGAGGTAGTTCCATGTCTGGTTCTAGGAAGCAGCAATAAAATGAGATTTTTGGCTAGACACTTGCTGGCCATCTGACAAGGTGAAGCCACCAATGTGGGGAGCACTTATAGGCTATGTCATGCACTTGCTAAAACTTTTAGTGGTGGTAGTGGTGGTAAACTTGGATAGGGTAGCAATGCAAGGCACATACTAATAGGTACAATATTTTCAATATCTGAGAAACATGGGGGAAATGGTAAATATTAAGACTAAAAAATTGGATAGCTGTTATTGTAGTTATTGATGTTTTGGAGAATGATATTAAAAAGCTACAAATGTTTAAGCACTAATTTATGGCTAAATGCCCAAGCCAAGGATCCTCCTTAGCAGCATATAAAAGGACTTATCTCATTCAGCTTGAGGACTGATAAAAACTGAAGAGTCCAGTGCTTAATTGTAGGAGTAACAGAGCAGAGAATGTTGGATTTTCAGTTCTGGCAAGTCTGTTATGCTAAGGTCAGAGACCTGACTCAAGAGTGAAATCCTGAGAAATGGTATGTGGATATCAAGGTCAATATACACTTTTGTGCTGAATCTCAAGATTCCCCTGAACATTCTGAGTCCTCAGAAGTGATCCAGTCCTCCATGTTAGAGGTTGATGTTTGTAGACAAGCACAGAAAGACAAGCTGTGTTCATTTCCTCCATACCTAGAATCTACTCTCACCTCCTCTCCTTACCACAAGACCAATAACTAGCATTGATTACAATATAACCAAGATAGAGAATTAGTAAGCTAATGGATTACTAATCCTAGTTGGATAGAGAAAGAATTATACCACAAACAGTTTTAATACCTAGCCAACATGTATTGATAAGAGCAAGGAGAGTATGTATGGGCTGAGGGTGCTGGATAAGGTGTAGTATGGAACATAAATTTAAATAAGGGAGATTTTTAAATTATAGGAGTATTTCCATGAAATGAAATTTAATATCTTGGCAAAGACCCCAAGGAACAGTGCTAAAATGCTGCTAGGTTAGATCTTAGTATCTTGAACAAAGTTATGTGGAGTAAAAAGGTCTGAACTACTGTGGCAGAGTGAAAAAAGGAATTAAAATCTCACAGAAATGAGAATGCTAGAGTATAATACTCTAGAGTATATGTATTATCCAAGCTGGAAAATAACACATGATGATGTTTCTTAGAAAAAGCCAGCCCTGGCTGGCATAGCTCAGTGGATTGAGCGTGGGCTGTGAACCAAAGTGTCGCAGGTTCGATTCCCAGCCAGGGTACATGCCTGGGCTGCAGGCTATAACTCCCAGCAACTGCACATTGACACCTCTCTCTCTCTCTCTCTCCCCCTCTCTCCCTCCCTCCCTCCCTCTCTCTCCCTCCCTTTCCTCTCTAAAAAAAAATAAATAAATAAAATCTTAAAAAAAGAAAAAGCTTGAGAACATTTCATTAACCAAAACACAAAGAGTTGCACTGATGAGAGAGGGGCACCAGCACTAATGAGAAACTCAGTTGTGGCCTTCTTAAATAGTTCCAAAACAGAGTATATTATGTTGTTATGAAACTGGGATTTGAAGTCTTTAGATACTTAAATAATAGAAGCCAGGAGCAAAGTAGATGAAATTATCACAATTAGCTACAAGGTTAGAATAGAAATATGACATCTGGACATTTATGGATATGGTTAATTTAATACAGTATCCCTGGGAGGCAAGAAAGATTGGCAGCCACCAAAGGCACTGATAAGTCTATAAAACAAAAGAAATCAAGGATAGATCATCAGGAGGCTGCAGAAGTCCCTCAATAATGACTATCTCTTGCTCAGTTTCTGGATCTGAGCCAGTCTACAGACCCAAATCCACTGACTGAAGGGGAGGGGTTTCTAGAAGAAAGGACTCCTAAGCATTACAGAAATTGTGTCATAATGATTTTAACAATTCTTCTCCAAAGTGGCCTCTGACCATTTATTAGGGTATCTGCACATGAAGGAAAAAAAGGAATACCTAGATACTTCAAAGGCTGCTAGATACAAAATCTGACTTGATATTGATTTTGAGATAATTGAAATATCTCCATGGAGCACTTTAAGTGTGGAAACATATTGGGAACTAAGTATTGAATGGAGTATTTTTCCAGGTTTGACTTCTAATGAATCCGCTGGCTCTAGACCCACTCAATGGCCATTTTCCTAGTCCTTAAATGTATTATTAGAATGAGCATAGATAAAATAGGCAAAGATAGTAGTTGGAAGCACCATCACATTGGTCCTTTGGTAGGTAAGAGTTATCATAATGGGGAAAGTCAATTAGAAGCCTTTGACCCTCCCCCACCTCAGCTTCAAAACTAAGATTTGAATGAAAAGAAATATTGTATACCTATGGAATGGTAAAGTTTAGTGTCAACCTTAAAAACTCAAAAGGTGCAAAGGTTGTGGTTTCTATCATATATCCATTTAATCTACCAGTCTGGCTCCTACAAAAACACATGAAGGATGACTGTGTATGGACTACTACAAACTTAAGCAACTAGTAGCTCCAATTGCAGCTGCTGTGGCAAATATGTCTTCACCACAGAAAATTAACACTACCTCAGGGACATAAATGGTCAATTATTTGGCTAATGCATTCATTTCTGTCCCTATCAATAGAAAGGATCAGGAATAGTTTTCATTCACTTGGGGGCAGACAGCAATATACATTTACAACCCTGCACTGAGCTAGAACATCTAGACATTCCACAAAACATCACGCTGTTTTTGCATACATATGAAATAATGTTGAAATGACTAGCATTTTTGAGACCTTGTTAAGTCAAATATACTGCAGAAACAAAACATTAAATACAACAGAAATGGAATTTGGATGTACCTATGAAGTTCTTTGCATTACATATTAATGCCCATCAGAAAACATACATTATGGAAGAGGAAATAAAACAACAAAGTTGATGAAATAAATTGACAGTCAGCCAGTCTCTTACTGGCCATACTAATATAGCATAATGGGCTCAAAGATGGTGTAGCCATTGTGGTAGGGATAGGCATCATTCATGGATCCAACAATATTGGCTTTCACTCACCTACACAAATTAAGCCACTTTACAAGATACAATTAGTCCTCAACATGAGCCATTGTTGATATTCTAATATACAGTGATCCCTCACCTATCAAGGGAGGTACATTCCAGAGACCCCCACAATAGGTGAAAATCCACGAAGTAGTGGGGTTATATTTATTTTATTATTTGTATATATTTTAAGACTTTATAAACCCTTCCCACACTCCTATAAACCTTTCCCACTCTCTTATTAACCTTTCCCACACTCTTATAAACACTTCATATGCTCTTAAACACTTTGTACACTCTTAAAACTATGTAATTTTAACAACATATAAAATTCTATATGGGTACCCACCAGTGAAGTATACAGTCATCCCTTGCTATATTGCAGTTCACTTATTGCAGGTTAAAGCCCACAATAAGTGATATGACAAGATATGACAATGGGCACATGACCATGACATCTACTAGAAATGTCATATACTCTACCACATAGAAACTGCTGGCCTCATACAGTGGTAGAATGGCAAGTTGAAGACACACCTGTAAGGTGAAATTGTGTATAATACCTTGCAAAAATAGGGCCCCATCTATCAGAACCCTAAACAAATGATCATAATAGGGTGCTGTGTCCAAAAAAGGTACAGTGTATGGGTCTGGGAACTAGGGTGTGTGTGTGTGTGTGTGTGTGTGTGTGTGTGAAATAGGAATGCTCATATCAGTACTCCCAAGTAACCACATATAAACAGTGTTTTTCAGCATCCTGGCAGTGGAAATTGATTCTGATTATGAAGAAAAGGTGGGGCTGCTTTTATACAGTAGAAGGGGTGAGGAAGAATATGTTTGATAGATAATCCATTGGGGTGTTTCTTAGTATTCTTTCACACAATTTAAAACTCAACTTTAATGAGTTAAAATGTATAGACAGCAAATGAACCCATTTTAAATATCCAGTTTTATGTGTTTTGACAAATGTATGCAACTATGTAATGATTACAACCAAAATGTAAAATCAATAACTTCTGATTGTCAAAACCACCAGGGATTGTGGCTGAGTGAGATGGAAATCTGCTAGAGTACCAGGTGTTCCTCTTAGAAGGCCTTCACATGGGCTTACTCACTGATGGACTTACTTTGAGTCCCAGCACTGAGGAAGCAGCTCAAAATGTGCCATACAGGGAAGACTGAACTGTCAGGCTTTAGAATGGGGCCTGGATTGGCAGCTTTCTCCCAGACAGAAGTGCTGTCAGAAGTCATTCTTTCTGAAAACTTCAGGCCAATATCACTGATGAACATAGACGCTAAAATCCTCAACAAAATACTGGCAAAAGGCATCCAACAATACATTAAAAAGATCATACACCATGACCAAGTGGGATTCATTCCAGGGATGCAAGGATGGTCCAATATTCGCAAGTCAGTAAATGTAATACATCACATAAACAAAAGCAAAGACAAAAACCACATGATCATATCAATTGATGCAGAAAAAGCATTTGACAAGATACAGCACCCATTCATGATAAAAGCACTCAGCAAAGTGGGAATAGAGGGAGCATTCCTCAACATAATAAAGGCTATATATGAGAGACCTACAGCCAACATCATACTCAATGGGCAAAAATTAAAATCGTTTCCACTAAGATCAGGAACAAGGCAAGGCTGTCCACTTTCACCACTTCTGTTCAATATAGTACTGGAAGTTTTAGCAACAGCAATAAGACAATAAAAAGAAATAAAAGGCATTCAAATCAGAAAGGAGGAAACAAAACTGTCACTGTTTGCAGATGACATGATAGTATACATAGAAAATCCTATAGACTCTACAAAAAAACTGCTTGACCTAATAAATGAATTTGGCAAAACAGCGGGGTACAAAGTCAATATCCAGAAATCAAAGGCATTTCTGTACACCAACAATGAAACAGCAGAAACAGAGGTCAAGGAAAAAAATCCCATTCGAAATAGCAAAAAGAAAAGTAAAATATCTAGGAATAAACCTAACCAAAGAGGTAAAAGACCTGTATTCAGAAAACTACACAACACTGAAGAGAGAAATCAAGGAAGACACAAATAAATGGAAACATATACCGTGTTCATGGATTGGAAGAATTAATATCATTAAAATGTCCATACTACCCAAAGCAATTTACACATTCAATGCAATTCCCATTAAAGTACCAATGGCATATTTCACAGACATAGAACAAACACTTCAAAAATTTATATGGAATTATAAACGACCCCGAATAGCTGCTGCAATTTTGAGAAAGAAGAGTAAAGTAGGAGGGGTCACAATACCCGACACTAAACTATACTACAAGGCCACTGTAATCAAAACAGCCTGGTACTGGCATAAAAACAGGCACATAGACCAATGGAACAGAACAGAGAGCCCAGAAATAACCCCAAGTCTCTATGGTCAATTAATATTTGACAAAGGAGGCAGCAACATTAAATGGGATAAAAATAGCCTCTTCAACAAATGGTGTTGGGAGAACTGGACAGCCACCTGCAAAAAAATGAAACTTGAGCACCAACTTACACCATATACAAAAATAAATTCAAGGTGGATAAAATACTTAAATATAAAATGTGACACCATTAAAGTCCTAGAGGAGAACGTAGGCAGGAAAATCTCAGATATTTCATGAAGAAACTTTTTTACTGACGTGTCCCCTAGAGCAAGGGACATAAAGGAAAGAATAAACAAATCGGACCTCATCAAAATTAAAAGCTTCTGCACAGCTAAAGAAAACAGTATCAAAATTAAAAGAGAACCAACTGTATGGGAAAACATATTTGCCAATGATACCTCAGACAAGGGTTTAATCTCCAAAATATATAAAGAATTTACACGACTTCACTCTAAGAAGACAAGTAACCCAATTAAAAAATGGGCAAAGGACTTGAACAGACACTTCTCCAAGGAGTACATACAGAAAATCCAAAGACACATGAAACGATGTTCAATATCGCTAGCTATCAGAGAGATGCAAATTAAAACCACAATGAGATACCACTTCACACCAGTCAGAATGGCCATCATAAACAAAGCAACAAACAACAAGTGTTGGAGAGGTTGTGGAGAAAAGGGGACCCTAGTGCACTGCTGGTGGGACTGCAGACTGGTACAACCACTATGGAAAGCAGTATGGAACTTTCTCAGGAAAATAAAAATGGATCTGCCTTTTGACCCAGCAATTCCACTGCTGGGACTCTATCCTAAGAATACTAAAACACCAATTCAAAAGAACCTATGCATCCCAATGTTCATAGCAGCACAATTTACAATAGCTAGATGCTGGAAGCAACCAAGATGCCCATCAGTAAATGAATGGATCAAAAAACTATGGTACATTTACACAATGGAATTCTACATAGCAGAAAGAAAGAAGGAGCTCCTGCCCTTTGCAACAGCTTGGATGGAGCTGGAAAACATTATGCTAAGCGAAACAAGCCAGGCAGTGAAAGACAAATACCATATGATCTCACCTTTAACAGGAACCTAAATAATAAAACAAAGAAGCAAGCAAAATATAACCAAAGACACTGAAATAGAGGACAGGCTCAGGGTGACGGGAGGGGAGAGAAGAGGGAATTTAAGGGGTCAGTGGAAAGGGCTCACAGGAACAAACTTAAAGGGCACATGGTCATAAACTAAAGGGAGGGTGGTAATGGGAGGGAAGTGGGGAGGATGGGAGCAGGGAAAGGATTGGGATTAAAAAAGAGAAAACTGTATTTGAACAATGATTAAAATATAATAAAAAAATAAATGAAAAAAAAAAAGAAGTCATTCTTTCTTTGTTGAGTCCTCATCCCACCCAACTGTAGGTGACAGGTGCCATATCTGAGTCTTCATCAACCTGGTTACAACTGTTTTCCTTTCCCTGGCCATTCCCTGAGACCCTAACCCACCCAAATTGCAGGCCCACCCAAGCCATTTCCAATGACTTTTCCATAAAAATATCCTGTCTTGGCTCATGCTGTGAACTTTTCTAAAATCTCTCAAAGATTCACAAAACAAAAAAGTAAACAGCATCTGACCTCAATGCACCCCTCCAATTTTCTAAGCAGCCCCAAGCCCAGGAATTGAGGTAGCCAGCTTTAATTAACAGCTTAGACTTGCCCAGGCACCTCCAAGCCCAGTACAAGTGTCAACCATCTGCACATCACTTTGTAGCTCAGACCAAATGGTGCCAGGCATGGCACAGGCAGTGACGAATGTTAGCCTCTATCAGAGCCCCTCCCAAAAGGACTCAGAATCAACAAACCTGGTGGCCAACTTCAGACCACACCAGAGCACCACCCAACAACTTCCACAAATGACACAAAGAGCCAGAACTAGAACCAAGTAAAGTTACTCCAGCTCCATGATATCAGCTCCTGCATAAGAGCTCCTTTACTATACTCATGGCCAGTACTTGCAGCCAATTTTCCTGGGAGTAAATCCCCCTGTTGGCCTGCCATCAGAAATCAAGGTTCAACTATGATAGAAGGGCACTCGCAACCTATACATGGGACACACCTGCAGCACCTGTCTCAGTGAACATAGAGACTGTGCCACTGGATCCCACAGGACTCTTACTATATAAAGCCACTCTCTGCAGCCAGGAGACATAACAGCTCTACTTAATACACAGAAACAAATACAAAAAGGAAGCCAAAATGGGGAGACAAAAAATGTCTTAAATAAAAGAACAGAATAAAACTCTAGAGAAAGAACTAAACAAAATGGAGACAATGTACCAGATGCAGGGTTTAAAACACTGATTATAAGGATGCTCACTGAACTTAGTGGAAGAACAGATGATCTCAGTGAAGTCTCCAACAAAAAGATAGGAAATATAAAGATAAACAGAGAAAACAAAAAAAATCAGTCAGAAATGAAGAATGAAGTAACTGAAACAAAGCATACATTAGAGGGAATTAACAGATTATGTGAAACAGAAGATCAAATCAGTAATTTGGAAAAGAAGGTAGCAGAAAGCACACAACAAAAATAGTAAAAAGAAAAAAAGAATAAAAAAAAACTGAGTAAAGTATATGGGACCTCTGAGACAGTATCAAACACATCAATGCTTGAATCATATGGGGTGCCAGAAGGAGAACAGAGTGTGAGAAATTGAAAACCCATTAGAAAAAAGAATAGCAGAACACTTTCTTAACCTGGTGAAGGAAATTGACGTACAAGTACAGAAATTGACAGAAAGTTCCAAAAAAGATAAACTCAAAGAGGCCACAGCAAAACACATCATAAATAAAATGGCAAAGGTAAGACACAAAGAGAAAATCTTAAAAGCAGTGAGAGAAAAGCAGTTGGTTACCTACAAGGAACTCCCATAAGACTGTCAGTTTTCAACAGAAATATTTAAGTCCAGAAGGGATTGGTATGAAATATTCAAAGTGATGAAAAGTACAACCAAGATTACTCTACCCAGCAAGGTTATCATTGAAAATTGAAGGTGAAATAGGGAGCTTCACAGACAAGAAAAAGCTAAAGGAGTTTATTACCACCAAACAAGTATTATAAGAAATGTTAAAGCAACTCTTTTAAGAAGAGAGAAAAAAGGTTAAAAATATGAATAATAAAATGGCAACAACTAAACACCTACTAACAATTTAAATATAAATGGATTAAATACTTCAATCAAAAGATATGCAGTGACAAAATGGATGCAAAAAAAAGACCCATACCTATGGTACCTACAAGTGACCCATTTTTGTTGAAAGACACACAGAGATGGAAAATAAAAGTGTGGAAAACGATGTATCACTAAATTGGGAAAAACAACAAAAAATTTGGGGAGCAATAGAGTGGAACCTCAGTTCTTGAACATAATTCACTCTGGATACCTGTCTGAGAAGCAATTTGTTCAAAAACCGAACCTTTATTCCCCATTACAAAGACCAAATCAGCATGAAAGGAAACAACCAAAGTTTTATTTGACAGCTGAAATTTTTTTTCCGTGAACAATTTAGTAACTGAGTTGTTTGAATTGGTAAACACTTGAGAACCAAGGTTTGACTGTACTTATATCAGACAAAAGACTTTGAACTGAAGGCTATAACAAGAGTCAAAGTAAAATGAAGCAATTCTACTTATGAGTACTTATCTAAAGAAACCCAAAATACTAATCGGAAAATACATGTGCATTCATATGTTCATTGTGGCATTATTTACCATAGCCAAGATATGGAAACAATGGAAGTGTACATCAATAAACAAGTGGATAAATAGTTTCTGTGGGGATAAAGAAAAAGTGGTACATACCAATGAGATACCACTTCACACTGGTAAGAATGGCCATCATAAACAAATCAACAAACAAGTGTTGGAGAGGATGTGGCAAAAAGGGAACCCTAGTTCACTATTGGTGAGAATGCAAACTGATACAGCCACTGTGGAAAACAGCATGAATTTCCCTAGAAAACTGAAAATAGAACTGCCTTTTGACCCAGCAATTCCACTGCTGGGATTATACCCTAAGAATCCTGAGACACCAATCCAAAAGAACCTATGCACCCCAATATTCATAGCAGCGCAATTTACAATAGCCAAGTGTTGGAAACAACCTAAGTGCTGATCAGTAAATGAATGGCTCAAAAAACTATGGTGCATTTACAGGATGGAATACTATGAAGCAGAAAGAAACAAGGAGCTCCTACCCTTTACAAAAGCATGGATGGAACTGGAGAGCATTCTGCTAAGTGAAATATGCCAGGCTGTGAAAGACAAATACCATATGATCTCATCTATAAGATGATCCTAATCAACATAACAAACAAGCAAGCAAGATATAACCAGGGACAGTGAAATTGAGAACAAACTGACAGTAACCAGAAGGGAAGTGGGAGGGGATAATGGGAGGAAAAAGAGGGAAGGGTTTTCAGGAACATCTACAAAGGAAACAGAGAAAACCAAAGGCAGGTAGGATCAATGGTGGGAAGTGGGGATGCCTGGGGTGGGGGGAGTTATGGGGGGAAAATAGAGACAACTGCACTTGAACAACAATAATTTTTTTTAAAAAGTGGTAATACATACAATGGAATATGACTCAACCAAAAAAGTGAAATTTTGCCATGTGTTATAATATGGACGGACCTAGAGTGTATTATGCTAAGTGAAATAAGTCAGAGAAAGGCAAATACCATATCTTTTCACTTATACAAGTTCTGTTTAAAAGTTATCCAGACATGCAATATGAAAAATAGACATTTATAGAAGAAGGTACAAGATACAAGAAACATTGTACGTAGGACATTGATGCCTCAGTCCCCTTCAAAATAGGCACTTTGAGACCTTACACAGTTCTCCCAGTCACCATTAGCTGCCTTGTCATATTTTCCTGAATCTCATCAATGGTCTGAAACCTCTTCTCTTCCAAAGGTGGTTTTAGTTTTGGGAAAAGCCAGAAGTCACAGGGTACCATATCTGGGCTGTAGGGGAATTGAGTCACCTGAGTGATTTGATGTTTTGCCAAAGAACTCTGTATAAGATATGATGTGTGAACAGGCACATTGTCATAATGAAGCTGCCAGTTACCAGTTGCCCATAGCTGTGGCCTTCTGAACCATCCAAATAGTTTCTGTGGGGAAATGTTCAGGCTTCACACAAAATTTGATGCAGATTCTTTGCTCTATTTTCTCAGTCATTTTGAATGTAATGGCCACACAGTACACATGCTCATTCAATGGCATTCACTGCCCTGAATGCCTCAAAATACAGTGACGTCATCATTGTTTATGCATGTACATTCCAGCCCACTCTTCTTGGCTGCCTGATTACATCAATGTTGGGTAAAACCATTCTCACATTAAGAATGGCTGGACTTTTTCCAGACAGACCTTGTATGTGGTATTAAAAAAACAAATTAACAGAACAAAAAGCATGGAAGCAAACTCAGATACAGAGAACATTTTGATGGTTGCTAGATGGTTGAGGGGTTAGGGGGGTGGGTGAAAAGAGGAAGAGATTAAGAAGTAAAAATTGGCAGTTACAAAATAGTCATGATATATAAAGTACAACATAGGGAACAGAGTAATAGTACTGTAAAAACTATGTTTGGTGTTAGATTGGTTCTAGACTTACTAGACTGATCTCCTTGTAAGTTATGTAAATATGTAATCACTATGTTATATATCTAAAACTAACACAATATTTATGTCAAATATAATTAAACTTATTTTAATAAATGTATAGAATTATTTTTAAAAAGATGTATGTAATAATTGGAAATTTTTTCATGCACCTTTTTTCTTTTTTAAATAGTTTATAGTTGTTATTTTGTAAATTTTCTGTTCATATAATTTACCCATATTTTAATCATTGAAGTTTTTAAACTTCCATTGATTACTTATATATTAATGTTAAATGTTTTACTTCTTACAAAAATTATGAATATATGTTAACTTAATTTTTCACTTCTTTTAATTGAAAATATTTATTTACTTTCCTTGACAAGATATTCTCAAATTCAGTAATCAAAAAGCAATAAAAATCCCATTACTTTAGTTTTCTAAACTAAACAATATAAAGCCCCCCAAGACAAACCCATACATATTCAGTCAACTAATATTTGACAATGGTACCAAGAACACATGTTGGAAATGGAATGGTCTCTTCAGTAAATGCTGTTGGGAGAACTGGTTGTGCATGTGTGAAAGAATGAAATTGGGATCTTATCTTATATCATACCCCCCAAAAAAGCAATACAAAATGCATTAAAACTTAAAAATAAGACCTGAAAACATAAAACTCCTAGAAGAAAATGTAGGATATAATCTCTTTAACATTGGTCTTGACAATGATTCTTTAAATATATCAAAAGCACAGACCAAAAAAAAAAAATACTCCAAAAATAAACAAGTAGGACTGCATCAAACTAAAAACCTTCTCCTCAGCAAAGGAAACAATCACCAAAATAAAAAAGCAGCCTACAAACTGTGAGAAAATGTTTGCGAACCATATAGCTGATAAAAGCTTAATAACCCAAAACATAAAAACTCATATGATTTTTTTCTTTTCCACATTTTTTATTGTTGTTCAAATACAGTTGTCTCCATTTTCCCATCACCACTCCCTGTCACCCCAGGCATTCCCACTCACCCCCTTATCCTACCCTCCTTTGGTTTTGCAAAAATAATAAAAATGAGCAAAGGACCTAAATAGACATTTCTCCAAAGAGGACATACAAAGACAACAGGTACGTAAAAAGATGCTCAACGTCACTAATCATCAGGGAAATGCACATCAAAACCACAGTGAAATGTCACCTTACTCTTGTTAGGACAACTATGTCTTCTTTATTAATTTACTCCTTTGTCATAATAAAATTTACTCTTTTTCTCTGGTAATAAATCTAATCTTGAACATTTTGTCTCATATTAATATAAATGCTTCAACTTTTTACAAAATAACATTTTTATCCTTGATGTTTGAAACTCTCTGTGTCTTTATATTTAATAGTTATTTCTTGTAGATTGAGTATAGTTGAGTCTTAAAATCCAATATGAAAATATCTATTTTTAATAGAATATTTAGAAAAACCTACAAAAACACATCATTTTCTACCTTGATAGTTTAATTCTTTCATCTTTCTGTTTCTTTTCTAAATGTTCTGTATTTTCTTTGTTCATTTTTCTCCTTTTCTAGTCCTTTTCTGAATCGACTCTATTTTTGTATTCCATTTTACATTTATTTGACTTATTATATCTCTTTATTTTATTTTTAGTGGTATTTTTAAGGTTTAAAATATGTATCTTGAACTTATGACAGCCTATTATCAAACAGTATGATACTATGCCACTTCATGTATAGTGTAAGAAACTTGAAACAGTATATTATTTCCTACTTCACACCTTTTCTGTTATTGTGAATTTCATAATCACATGTTATAAATTCAACAATAAATTGTTTTGTTATATTTTAAATTTTTGAAATTATATTATTTATGCTATTACAGTTGTCCTCACTTTCCCCCCTTTGCTTACCTCCACCCAGCCACACTCCAATCCCTCAGGCAATCCCCACACCATTGCTCACACCCATGGGTCATGCATATATGTTCTTTGGCTAATCCCATCACCTTCTTTCCCCCAATCAGCCCCTCCCCTCTTCCCTCTAAAAGCTGTCAATCTGTTCCATGGTATCTGTGACTCTGTTTCTATTTTGCTTGTTAGTTTATTTCATTCATGAGACTCCATATATAAGTGAGATCGTATGGCATTTGTCTTTCACTAACTGGATTATTTGACAGCATAATTTGTCTCTAGACCCAGCAATTACACTTCTAGGAATATATCTTAAGAATCCTGAAACTCCAATTCAAAAGATTTGAATCATTTGAATCAACACAATCACTTCCTCATCTTTAAACTGAAAGTCTTCATATATTAATCCTGTATCTGAAATAAGATCTATATTTCCTTCAAAATGTGTGATATCATCATCTTCAAAAGCACATGTTAGATAAAAGTTTCCATTACAGGTACTAATATGAAATAAAAGGCATTTCCCAGACTTTGTCAATTGTGAGCTCCTTTCACTTAGAAAAGCAAGGATTTTGCTTGCTGGTTTGTGGTCCTGGCAAAGAAAATCAAACCTTTAATCTGGCACAGGTACTCTGCTTTCATTAGGATCAATAGTCCAGAAGCAGAAGTTTTCTGCTGAAACCTGATTATTGGTTAAGTCATTGAAAAAGGTAGATTTCTCAATATTTGGCAATCCAACAATATCAATTTTCAAGGAAGTTCCAAATCTTCCAATGATTGGGGGTGGTTTAATTCCATCACCTCACTTTTTGGGGGGCATCACATTTGGGGCAGGTGATGACACAGGGTGCCAGAGGCAGTGGCAGGTGGATCCTACCAACAGTAGAAGGCATGAGGAATGAAGAGAGAATGCAAGCTTGGCTCCTTCATGAAGCAGCATGAACCACAGTGGCAGGAGGGGAAGGGGCCAAAGTTTTGTTTTTGCTTCATTCTCCTATGTCCTGAGCCAGGAAGGAGAGCCATGGCATTCATCAGTGTAAGATGACACTTGTATTCTCCCCTAGCCTACTAGACTGTGGTGGACCCATTCAAACTCCAAGACTGACAGGACAGAGGTCAGTCCTCTGGGGAGCCCCTTGAGAGAAGTTGGAACATGCATGCATGGCTCTACCCTTTCACTCTTCAATAGAAGCTGAGATCTGGGCTTTTTTTGTCTGCTTGAGCAGAAGGGAGAACTATGGTGTCTGCCAACCCAAGTTCCTGTCTTCATATTTCCCAGGCTGCTAGACTGTGGTGGATCCATCCAAAATCCAATGCTGATAGGGCAGAGATCAGTCCTCCGGGAGGGTTTCTCAGAAAAGGTAGGGCTGGGTGCACAAACCATCCCTATCCATCCCTTGAGAAAAATCAAGAGTATGGGGTTTTCTTTCTGATCATATAGCATTGCAGCCAGAGGGCAGGATAGGGACTCTGGCAAGAAGATATTCTGAATCTCCCGACCAGCTGCAGTCTGCTTTCGTGGTTGCTCAGAGTGTAGGATGCTTTCATTTAGTTTCTAGATTTCTCTCACACAAAATTTGCCTGTGAATTATTGCTGAATTGGAGTGTTTATGGGAGGAAAAATGGCCCTGGGTTCTTGGTGCCATATTACTGATGTCCCTCTCAAGGCTTTTTAAAGGCTTTGTTAATGTGGATCAAATATAAGCTTCACAATAGGGTTAATTTAACCTTACTATTAAAGTCTTGTTGGATGCCCTGGCTGGCGTAGCTCAGTGGATTGAGCGCGGGCTGGGAACCAAAGTGTCCCAGGTTCGATTCCCAGCCAGGGTACATTCCTGGGTTGCAGGCCATAACCCCCAGCAACCGCACATTGATCTCTCTCTCTCTCTCTCTCTCCCTCCCTCCCTCCCTTCCCTCTCTAAAAATAAAAAAAAAAAAAAAAAGTCTTGTTGGCTGAATAATTACTCCCTCCTCCAATAATATAGTCACTTCTAAATTCCCAGAATGCATCAATATTACATTTTGTGACAAAAGTATGAATATTACTGTATACATAAGCATATGTGATTAAGTTTTGGATCTTGAAAGAAAGAACTTAAGTTACCTGGGTAGGTTCTAAATACAATCCCATGTATCTTTATAAGAAAGACAAAGGGCCCTGGATGGTCTGGCTCAGTGGATTGTGTGCTGGCCTGTGAACCAAAGGGTTACAGGTTAAATTCCCAGTCAGGGCACATGTCTGGGTTGTGGGCCAGGTCTCCAGTTGGGGGTATATGAGAGGCAACCACACATTGATGTTTCTCTCCCTAACTTACTCTCTCTTTCTTCCTCTCTCTATAAATAAATAAATAAATAAATAAATAAATAAATAAATAAAATCTTTAAAAAGGAAGGCAAAGGGAGTTCACACACATACTCACTCATGAAGGAAAAGGTGATGTGAAGATACAGGCAGAGATTGTAGTGAGTGATACAGGCACAAGTCAAGGAATGTCAAGTTATCCATCAGTCACTAGAAGCAAAAAGAGGCCAGGAACACATTCTGCTCTAGAACCTCTGGAGGGAGTATAGTCCTGAAGACACATTGATTTTGTGCTACTGGCCTCCAGAACTGTGAAGGAAAATATTTCTGTTGTTTTAAGCTGTCAAGCTGGTGGTGGTTTGTTACAGTAGCCACAGAGAGCTAATCTTGAATTCTTCACTGAGTGCTTCAGATTTCAGTAATATTTATCCACTTTAGGTGGGTGAAAGTCAAATGTCTCCCATCCCTATGTGTACACTAGAAAAATTTTTAACCTAAATCTCTTTACTAATTATTGTTTGGCTAACTTTTGGAATTTCACCCTATGCAAAAATATCTTAATATTCAGCAGAATAGTTACAGAAAAAAAAAAACCACTCAGATTTGTGGGATGCTTTCTCTGCATATTTTCCTCTCTGTTGTACTCTACTGTGCAAATTCCAACCACCTCACCTTCTATGAAATCCAAGCTCTGTCTTCTCAACTTGTTTGTACTACTTCACTTTACTTGGCTTACTAATAGATGTGTAGTAGCACTTCAGAAAGGCAAAAAAGAAATGTGATTATAGGGCTTGCCTTAGGGTCAGTTGGTGAGCTTACCTTGATATTATAGCTTCAAAATAGGCATATAATGGATCATAGCAGAGATATGCAATCACCTGAAAAAGCACATAAATATACACAGAGAACTTACTTGAGGCATTAATATAGATTAAGAAAAAAAAATGCGTCAACCTGGAGGTGGTTTGATCCTGTAGAAAGCACTCGAATGAAGATGGGTTAAAAAGGCAAATATTTTTGTAACTACCAATTTGTAGATTTTAATACTGTCACCTTTTTTTCTTAGGCCCACAAACCCCTTCACTCTGGCAATGATCAATCTGTTCTGTGTCTAAGAGTCTGTTTCTACTTTGTTTATTCACTATTGTTTACCTTAGATTCCACACATAAGTGAAATCATATGGTATTTGTATTTCTCAGGCTGACTTATTTCACTCACCACAAAAAATTATAGTCAATAATATTGTAATAACGGTGTATGGTGTCAGGTGGGTACTTCAAATATCAGGGTGGATGCTTTGTAAAGTGTGTGATTTTCTAATCACTATGTTGTATACCTGAAACTAATACAAAGTAATAGTGAATGTAAACTGTAACTGAAAAATAAAATTTAAAGAAAGGCAAATGTTGGCAGTGGCAATTCTAATCTTGTCAAGGAGAGAATATGTCATAGAATTGTATATTCTAACTCCTGGTTGTTACCAAAATGAAAACCCAAAAGCTTCAGGAACTGAAGACAGCTAATGCAAGAGGAGGTTACTTGAGCTACAATACAATTTAAATGCCTGCTGTGCCTTTTTTTTTTTTTTGGCAGAGTTGATTGACCCAGACATGGTACATAACAGTGAAATATTTTTGATATTACAACATTACTTTATTACCCATTTCTTTGAGGAAGGCAGGAAAGGATTTTGACCTATAGAGAAATGGTACATTTTGGAAGATTTCAGGAAGTTTGTTTTTTATGGTCGCTTCTGTGAATCTCAGTCTTCTCAATTGGTTTGATAGTCTTCCTGCCAAAATTCTAACACCTTTTCTGTGATGTAATCTGGTTCTCCAGGTTAGATTGTTGGGTCAGTTTGGGGGTAAGTAGTGAACCTAGGTTCCCAGTGAATAGCCATTACAAAGAATGGTTGGAGATAAAATGTATGCAAATCAAGAAATTAGTTGTCATCAAAAGATCATGGTAATTACCAATTTATCATCTCAAAAGGTCTCACATAATTATCTTTCAACATAAATGGTAGGTATTCTCCTATAAGTAGTTAAGTAGAATTTCTCATATGAATATTTTTTCTAGTACACAACAACCTTTGGCTTCAAGCCCTTCTGAATATCTTGTTTTTATAGTACTGACCAACTAGCAGGTATTACTTGCCCTGAGGTTACAAATCATGGTTACTTCATGGAAAATTTCTAGAAAAATACAGTCTTCCAGCCTGAATAGACTGACACTGGCTAGTGAAATTGAAGTAGTAATAAAAAAAAAAAAACTGGCACACAAAATCCCTTGACTGGATAGTTTCACTGGAGATTTTTTCAAACCATTTAAGGAAAAGCTAACTCTTATTCTCAGATTATTTCAAAAAAATCCAAGGAGAGGGAAGAATCCCAAGCTCTTTGTATGAGGCCAGCATCATCTTAATCCCCAAGCCAGGTAAAGACACAAGAAAGAAAGAAAACTATAGGCCAATATCACTGAAGAACATAGACACTAAAATCCTCAACAAAATATTGGTAAACTGGATTCAGAAATATGTTAAAAAGATCATACACCATAATCAAGTGGGATTTATCTCAGGGATGCAGGGATGGTACATATTCACAAGTCAATAAATGCAATATACATCACATAAAATATGAAACACAAAAACTACATTATCCTATCAATAGATGATGAAAAAGCATTTGATAAAATCCATCAAATATTTATGATAAAAATACTCAGCAAGGTGAGAATAGACGGAGCATAACTCAACATAACCTTTTATAAGAAACCTACAGCCACAATCATTCTCAGCAGGCAAAAACTAATAGCTTTTTCCCTAAGGTCAGGCACAAGACAAGGGTGTCTGCTTTCACCACTTCTATTCAACATAGTATTGGAAGTTCTAACCTCAGCAATCAGACAAGAAAAATAAATAAAAGGTATCCAAATTGGAAAAGAGGAAGTAAAAGTAGCACTGTTTGCAGACAACAGGATAGTGCATGTAGAAAACCCTATAGACTCCATGAAAAAATTACTTGACCTAATAAAAGAATTTGGCAAAACAGTAGGATACAAAGAATCAATATTCAGAAATCAAAGGCATTTTTGTACACTAACAATGAAATATCAGAAAAAATAGAGAAAATCCCACTTACTATAGCAATGAGACAAATGAAATACTTAGGAATAAATCTAACCAAGGAGGTGAAAATCCTATATTCAGAACACTACGCAACACTGGAGAAAGAAATTACTGCTATGGATGAAATTGCATGGTTTTTATCTCTTCATTTATAGAGAATTACAAGTATGAACTATTAATCCTATTAATATTAGAAACTATTGTACTGTGTGTACTTAAGTAGAAAATTAGTATGACCTTAAACATCTCACAGAAACAGCTAGAGAAAAATTGGAGAGGAGAAGGAAAAATAGAGAGAGACAGAAAGGATAGTCCATAAACTGAGTTCCTCTGTGACTTTAATAAAATAAATCAGACTTTCAAAGAGAGCTGACTTTTGAAAACTCTTTGGCTTGACTCCAGGGGAAGATTGGGAGCATTGAGTAGCTGAAGCTTTCAGAGGGATTTCAAAATTCCTTCTGATATCTACTCTTTGGCTTACTAGTTAAGTTTACTTTAAATCTGATCATATTTGGAAGGATGCCATAGCTATGAAGAAAGATTCAATGGCATAGATTCCAAGTAAAATCACAAGTTATGGTTTCAGGAAGATAAACTGAGGTAATGCTAGAAATGTAGGAATAATTGTGTGTATGTTTTTGTCTGTACACATGCCAATTTTATTCTTTTTCATTTTAAAATATTTTATTTATTTATTTTTAGAGAGAGGGGAAGAGAGAAAGAAAGAAAGTGAGAGAAACAGCAATGTGTGGTTGCCTATTGTGCACCCCAACTGGGGACCTGTCCCACAACCCAGGCATGTGCCCTGACTGGGAACCAAACTGGTGCTCAATTCACTGAGCCACAGCAACCCTGGCTACATGCTAGTTCTTAGATAATTTGGTTGAATCCTTTCACTTCAAAGAGGAAGAAACTCAGTCTTGGAGAGAGAGATTTTCTCAATATCAAATAGCTGATGATGGTGTTGACAGATTTCCACTGATGTTAGAGATCTTGGCTCCAAAGTACTCAATCATCCTTGGCTATAATTTGAGGATGCTGTTCAAGTTTGGAAGATGAGTAGAGTGTGATTGGAGAACTCTCTCTGATTATTCTATTGGTAAAAACCAGTATTCCCCCTTTTAATTATGTTAAAGATTATAAAATAGTGTTTGAATAATTTTAAAAAAATGTTCTAGTGAAACCAGGACTCAAGTCAACAATTTGGAGCAGAAGGAAGAAATAAACATTCAACATAAACAGAATGAAGAAACAAGAATTCAAAAAAATGAGGAGAGGCTTAGGGATCTCCAGGGAAACGTTAAACATTCTAACATCTGAATCATAGAGGTGTCAGGCGGAGAAGAGGAAAGGCAAGAAATGGAAAATGTATTTGAAAAAATAATGAAGGAAAACTTCCCCAATCTGGTAAAATAAGTAGACCTCCAGGAAGTCCAGAGAGTCACAAAGAAGTTGGACCCAAGGAGGAACACACCAAATCACACCAACATTACATTACTCAAGATAAAGGATAAGGAAAGAATCTTAAAAGCAGCAAGAGAAAAGGAGACAGTTACCTACAAAGGAGTTCCCATAAGACTATCAGCTGGTATCTAAAAAGAAACCTTGCAGGCAAGAAGGGATTTGAAAGAAGTATTCAAGTTATAAAAGTCAAGAGCCTACATCCAAGATTATTCTATCCAGCAAAGCTGTCATTTAAGATGGAAGGGCAGATAAAGAACTTCCCAGATAAGGTCAAGTTAAAGGAGTTCATCATCACCAAGCCCTTATTATATGAAATGTTAAAGGGACTTATCTGAGAAAAAGAAGATAGAAAATATGAACATTAATAACAACCTCAGAACTATGAGCAAATGGACCTCAGGAAAAAAAAACAAAAATAAACTAAGCAAACAGAACAGGAACAGAATCACAGAAATAGAAATCACATGGAGGGTTATCAGTGGGGAAGGAGAGAGGGAAAATGGGGGAAAAAGAACAGGGAATAAGAAGCATAAATAGTGGGTACAGAATAGAAAGTGGGAGGTTAAGAATAGGATAGGAAATGGAGAAGCCAAAGAACTTGTATGTACAACCCATGGACATGAAGTAAGGGGTTGGGGAATGCTGGTAGGAGGTGGTTGCAGGGTGTTGGGGAATAAAGGAGAGAAAAAATGAGACAACCATAATAATATAATCAATAAAGTATACTTAAAATAATAAAAACTCTTATAGGAAAACAAAAAAAGAAAAAAAATTAAGGAAGACAAATAAAAGGAAGCATATACCATGTTAATGGTTTGGAAGAATTAACATAATTAAAATGTCCATACTACCCAAAGCAATCTATAGATTCAACAAAATCCCTATCTAAATACCAATGACATATTTCACAGATACAGGACAAATATTTCAAAAATTTATATGGAACTTTAAACAACCCCAAATAGCCTCAGCAATTTCAAGAAAGAAGAACAATGTAGGAAGGATCATGATACCTGATATCAAACTATATTACAAGGCCATGGTACTTAAAGAAGTCTGGTACTGCTTTAAGAATAGAAACACAGACCAATGGAACAGAATAGAGAGCCCAGAAATAAACCCAAGTCAATACGGTCAGTTAATATTTGACAAAGTGGGCAGGAACATAGAATAGAGCAAAAATAGCCTCTTCAATAAATGGTGTTGAGCTACCTGGACAAGTACAAGCAAAAATAAAAAGGAAACTAGACCACTAACTTACGCTATACACCAAAATAAACTCAATATGGATAAAAGACTTAAATATAAGTCATAATACCATAAAAGTCCTAGAGGAAAACATAGGCAGGAAATTTCATATACCTCATGCAGCAATATTTTTCCTCAGTATTTCCCCTATGACAAGTGATATAAAGGAAAGAATAAACAAATAGGACTGTATTAAATTAAAAAGCTTCTGGCGGGCAAGAGGGATGATGGTGGTGTGGTAGGAGGAAGCAGATTCCACTTTCCTCTACACATGGGAGAAAAGTCTAGCTGATCTACAGTGGAACAGAGCAAACAGCCAACAGTATCACAGCATATATGAAAATAGGAGATCAAAAATTGTATCAGACATTGAAAAACCAGATGGTAAAGAGAGTGCTTCAGGACAAGGGCCCAGGGATCAGCTTGAGGACTGGGGAGACTGCCGCCCCAGGCCCGGTGCTTGCTGGGTTTGCCACAGGGCACTCAGGAGAGAGCTCAGTCAACCGGTCCCTCCCCAGCCAAACAAGGTTTGAGCAACACTGGGGGAGGCCTGGTTGCTTGAAGGCACAGAGAGGGGAGTGAGGACTGAGTGGCAAACACACAGGGGCTGTGAGCACCCACACTTAGGCCTGGGAAGAGTGTGTGCCCAGGCTGTGTGACCAAGGGCAGCTTGGCCGTGCGCTCGTGTGCTCGCAACCCTGGAAGAGTATGTTTTGTGGAAGACCTGAGGCCCACACCCGTAAGCCCGGGAAAAGCATGTGCACCACAGGGGCCCCAGAGCCCACAGCCACAAACCCTGGGAAGGTGTGTGCACTCCGCAGCATCCCTGGAGCCCACAGGCGTGAACCCCAGGAGAGCACACTTAGGAGGACCCGTATCCCATACCAAGGGCCCTTTGGAGAGGCACCAGAGTGGCTCTGGGGAGAGTGTGCAGCTAGCCCTGGGGAGAGTACACCCAAGGCTGACTGAGTGCTGAACAGGAAGAGAAAAAAGTGATACCAATCACCCCTCAGCCTGCTACAGCCAGCAAGACCAGAAAAACTGGTTTGGCCAGTTTGGAACTACCAAGAGGTTTTTTTGTTTGATTGTTTCTTCGATTTTGTTGTGTTTGTTTTTTTTTAAGTAACTTTTTATTTTTTAATTCTTATTGTTTTTACATCTTTCACTCCTTTTGCTTCTCTTTCCTTCTTTCTAGTTTTATTCCTTCTTCCTTTCTTTTCAATTTTGTCTCTTCTTCCTTCCTTCTTCTTTTTTTCTTTCTTTTTTTCCTTTTTCTTTTTTCTTTTTAAATACCCACAAGTGAGACAAAAAACAAACAAACAAACAAACAAAACCAGAACTGTAAAAAGACCAGAGTTGGACCAAATGAGGGGGTTATCCTAACAGCTGAGAGAGTGAGACAAATTTCACTTTGCTATTACAGAGAACCTGCAAATTATTGAATATTTGTATTATTATTTTTCATTACGTTTACGTCTTTTATTTTAATAGTATTTTGGTATTTCTCTTCTTTCTGTATAGTCTTCTTTGCTTGGCTGGTTATACTGTATCGTTTGAGAGGTTTCCCCTGTTATCTCATTCATACTGTATTGCTAATTTACTGTCCTTCACTTCAGTTGTGTTCCATTAGTACACTAATCAAGGTTCTATACTCCCTATTCTTGTTATCTGGATCTCATAGACTCTGTCATATTATTTTTGCTCTAATATTGTTGGGAACCGCCCTGGCTGGTATCAGAAGCTGAAACCCCCGTGTAGGCTGAGGCTAAGGGAACACCCTTGGAACCATAAGCCAGCAAGGAGACAAAAGCTTATCTCCCTGGCAGGAATGCTGCTTCTGCTGCTTTATTCATAACTGAACCCCAAAAAGCTTGGTCGGTTAGCCAAAGATGGGTAAGATTCCCCAAGGGGGGGATGACCTAAGACAGCCACGATCACTTTGGGAGGTCCCCCAAAAGAAGGACTTGGGGGGCTGCAGCAAAAGGGGGTGATGGACCCTCGCTCCTCGGCTTTGACATAGCCTGAGTTCTCATCGCCTGGGAGAAAATCTCCTTATTGCCTTAGTTCCCTTGCTCCACCTAAGCCTGAAACAATGACAGGGTGGTGTAGCTCTGTGCTGAAAAGGGCAGATTCCTCGGGTGATCAGGCCTAAGAAAGAATATGTAAATTACTGTGAAACCTTCTTTGTTTAGAATGCTCTCAGTTGAATGAGAGGGGTCCAAGGAGGAAGTTAGTTTGTTCCTCAAAGTCTTACAGCTCTTTGACCCCGGTTCAAAATAGACCGACCAGCAGAGTTCCTTGTTTTCTATAGTTCCTTACTTCCCCCTGATAAGTACTGTACTTTACCTGAATTATTATGCAAAATGAGCCCAATAAAAGCAGGTATGGACGGTAAATCAGCGCGCTCCACACTAGGGGGGGTGGCCATTTCGTCCCTACTTCCCCACAGAAACTAGTTTGTCTCTGTGCATGTTTTTTTCTTGCGTGTTTTTCGATGAGCCATCCACAGCATTCCATGATCACTGCTGGCCGGTGACCCACACACAACAATATCACTGTAAATAATAGGTATTCCATGCAATTGTAAATACTACACAACACCCCTTGCCCATCTCAGCCCACTTCACGGTTTACTGAAATCTATTACTTTAGAGGTCAACTCTATTCTTTCACACACTGCACCTATTTATTATTCTTTACTTTCACCTTACCTCAGAATCTGACCCCCCACAAACTCATTACCTTCTATATCCAACTCACAATCTTTCCCTACCCAACAAAACTCTTATCTTCTTTCCATCCTTTCAAAAAAGTGGCTAATTGGGTGGAAGAACACCATTAACACTATACATAGTCAAAGGATCTCCTATCTCTTCTCTACTGGCTGCAATGGTAAATATCATAGAATACTCTCTTGCTGTTTTAAACCATTTTGCCTAACCCCTCCAACTTATCACAAAAAAGAGTAGGGGGAAGCTGTGAACCCAAGGATACCCAAAGGAGACTGCACTACTGAATATCACAGGTATTCTACCACAGGAGTTCACACCATAAACCCAGGGAGCCAAAACACATCAATTTAAGAAGCAGAGGCTAACAAGAAGAGTACCACGAACAATGAGAAGACAAAGAAACAATCCCCAAATGAAGGGAAAGGAGGGAGCCTCAGAAAGAATGCTAAATGAAATAGAGGCAACTCAACTATCAGATATTGAGTTCAAAGAAATGATTATCAGGAAACTCAATGAGCTCACAAGGAGCTACCAGAAACTATAGGGAAGTTACAATGAACTCACTGAAAACTATATCAACATGAAAAAGGAAACAGAAACTGTCAACAAGGACCAGGAGGAAGTGAAGAATACAATTTTTGAACTGAAGAACACAGTAGAAGGAATCAAAAGCAGGATTGATGAAGCAGAAGATCAGATCAGCAAACTGGAGGACCAGGTAGAAAAAAACACCCAGAAAGAGGCAAGAAAAGGAAAAAATGCTCAGAAATAATGAAAAGGGAGTAAGAGAAATGCAAGACAATAAGAAATGTAATAATATCCATATAATAGAGATACCAGAAGAAGAAGAAGAAAAGCAAGGGATAGAAAACATGTTTGAAAAAGTAATGATGGAAAACTTCCCTAATTTGATGCGAGAAAAAGTCACACAAATCCAGGAAACACAGAGAGTCACAATCAAGAGGAACCCAAAGAGGCCCACTTCAAGACACATCATAATTAAAATGGTAAAATTTCAAGACAAAGAGAGAATCTTAAAGGCAGGAAGGGAGAAACAGGAAGTAACATACAACAGAGCCCCAATAAAGCTAGCAGCTCACTTTTCAGTGGAAACGCTCCAAGCCAGAAGAATATGGCAAGACATATTCCAAGCAATGATAACCAGAGGTGTGCAACTGAGGTTACTTTACCCAGCAAGATGCTCAATTAAGAAAGAAGGCCAAATAAGGAGCTTCCCAGACAAAAGAAGACTAAAAACTACACCTCCACCAAACCAGCTGGGCAAGAGATGCTAAAGGGACTACTTTAAGGAAAGGAAGGAAAAGAGGGAGAGAGGAAGAGAGGGAGAGAGACAGAGAGGAACACAAGTATGTAAATGGCAATGAATAGGTACCTATCAATAATAACCTTAAATGTAAATGGATTAAATGTTTCAATCAAAAGACATAGAATAGTTGAATGGATAAGAAAGTATGACTCACACATATACTGGCTACAAGAGACTCACCTCAGGACAGAAGATCTACACAGACTGAAAGTGAAGGGCTGGAAACAAATTTTCTAAGCAAAAGGACAGGGTAAAAAAGCTGAGGTAGCAATAATCATATCAGACAAAATAGACTTCATAAAAAGGGCCATAAAGAGAGACCCAGGAGATAACTTCATAATACTCAAGGGAAGAACCCATCAAGTAGACATAAACATTGCAAATATATATACACCCAACATAGGAGCACCCGGATGTATAAAGAAAATTTCAGAGGACTTCAAGAAAGATATTGACAGCAACACAATTATAGTGGGGGATTTTAACACCCCACTGTCAAAAATGGACAGGTCTTCCAAACAAAATATCAACAAAGATATTGTGGCATTGAAAAATGCCCTAGATGAAATGGACTTAAGTGATATACATAGAGCCCTCCATCCCAAAGAAGCTAAATACACATTGTTTTCAAATGCACATGGAACATTTTCAAAGATAGACCACATGATAGGACACAAAACAAGCCTCAACAAATTCAAGAAAATTGAAATCATATCAAGCATTTTCTCAGATCACAAGGGACTAAAACTAGAAATCAACCCCAAGGGAAAAAAAAAAACCCCTCAGAATCATGGAGATTGAATAGCATGCTATTAAACAATAAATAGGTCAAGAATGAAATTATGCAAGAAATCAAAACGTTTCTGGAAACAAATGAAAATGAACTCACAACAACCCAAAACTTATGGAACACAACAAAGGCAGTCCTGAGGGGAAAGTTCATAGTGATACAGGCCTACCTAAGAAAGATAGAAACATTTCAAACAAACAACCTAACCCTATGTCTACAAGAACTCAAGGAACAACAACAAAGACAGCCCAGAGCAAGTAGAAGGAAGGAAATAACCAAGATCAGAGCAGAATTAAATGACATAGAGACTAAAAGCACAATTCTAAGGATCAATGAATCCAGGAGCTGGTTCTTTAAAAAGATAAACAAAATCAACAGGCCTTTAAGCAGGTTCACCAAGAAAATAAGAGAGAAGACCCAAATAAACACAATCAGAAAGTAAAGAGGAGTGATTACAACTGACACCACAGAAATACAAAGGATTGTAAGAAATTACTATGAAGAACTGTATGCTAAGAAATTTGAAATCCCAGGAGAAATGGACAAATTTCTAGAAAAATATAATCGTCCAAAACTCAATGAAGAAGAAGCAGAAAGTCTGAACAGACCAATAACAGCAGATAAAATTGAAGCAGTAATGAAAAAACTCCTGACACACAAAAGCCCTGGACTAGATGGTTTCACAGGAGAATAGTATAAAGCATTTAAGGAAGAGCTAACCCTTATCCTTCACAGACTATTCCAAAAAATCCAAAATGATGGAAGGCTCCCAAACTCTTTTTATGAAGCCAGCATCATCTGAATGCCAAACCCGGATAAAGAAACAACAAAGAAAGCAAACTTCAGGCCAATAGCAGTGATGAACATAGATACTAAAGTCCTCAACAAAATATTGGCAAACTGCATCCAGCAATACATTAAAAAGATTATACACCATGACCAAGTGGGATTCATTCCAGGGATGCAAGGATGGTACAATATTCGCAAATCAATAAATGTAATACACCTCATAAACAATGTGATACATCTCATAAAGAAAACCAAAACAAAAATCACATTATCACATTAATAGATGGGGGAAAAAGCATTTGATAATTATTTATGAGCACCCATTTATGATGAAAACTCAGCAAAGTGAAAATGGAGGGAGCATTGCTCAACATAATAAAGGCCATGTATGAGAGACCTACAGCCAACATCATACTCAATGGGCAAAAACTAAAATCTTTTCCACTAAGATCAGGAACAAGACAAGGTTGTCCCCTTTCACCACTTCTATTCAACATAGATTTGGAAGTTTTAGCCACAGCAATCAGACAAGGAAAGGAAATAAAAGGCATCCAAATCAGAAAGGAGGAAACAGAACTGTCACTCTTTGCAGATGACATGACAGTGTACATAGAAAATCCTATAGAGTCCACCAAAAAACTGCTTGACCTAATAAATGAATTTGGCAAAACAGCAGGATACAAAGTCAATATCCAGAAATCAAAGGCATTTTTGTACACCAACAATGAAATGGCAGAAGCAGAAATCAAGAAAAAAAACCCCATTCAATATGACAGAAAGAAAAATAAAATACCTAGGAGTAACCCTAACCAAAGAGGTAAAAGACCTGTATTCAGAAAACTACAGAACACTGAGGGAAGAAATCAAGGAAGACACAGACAAATGGAAACACACACCATGTTCATGGATTGGAAAAATTATTATCATCAAAATGTCCATACTACCCAAAGCAATTTACAGATTCAATGCAATACCTATTAAAGTACCAATAGCATATTTCACAGACATAGAACAAACACTTTAAAAAGTTATATGGAACCATAAATGACCTTGCATAGCTGTGGCAATTTTGAGAAAGAGTAAAGTAGGAGGGATCACAATACCTTATACTAAACTGTATTACAAGTCCACTGATCGAACCAGCCTGGTACTGTCATAAAAACAGGCACATGGACCAATGGAACAGAACAGAGAGCCCAGAAATAAACCCAAGTCTCTACGGTCAATTAATATTTGACAAAAGGGGCAGCAACATAAAAGGGAGTAAAAATAGCCTCTTCAACAAATTGTGTTGGGAGAACTGGACAGGTATGTGCAGAAAAATTAAACTCGAGCTCCAACTTACACCATACACAAAAATGAATTCAAGGTGGATAAAAGATTTAAATATAAACTGCAACACCATTAAAGTCCTAGAGGAGAACATAGGCAGGAAAATCTCAGATATTTCACCCAGCAACAATTTTACTGGCATGTCCCCTAAAGCAAGGGACATAAAAGCAAAAATAAACAAATGGGATCTCATCAAAATAAAAAGCTTCCACACAGCTAAAGAAAACTATTAAAATAAAAAGAGAATGAACTGTGTGGGAAAACATATTTGCCAATTATACCTCAGACAAGGGTTTAATCTCCAAAACATATAAAGAACTTACACTACCCGACTCTAAGAAGACAAGGAATCCAATTAAAAAATGGGCAAAGGACTTGAACAGACACTTCTCCAAGGAGGGCACACAGAGGATCCAGAGATACATGAAAGGATGCTCAATATTGCTAGCCATCAGAGAGATGCAAATTAAAACCACAATGAGATATCACTTCACACCATTCAGAATGGCCATCATAAACAAAGCAACAAACAATAAGTGTTGGAGAGGTTGTAGAGAAAAGGGGACCCTAGTGCACTGTTGCTGGGATTGCAGACTGGTACAAGCACTATTGAAAACAGTATGGAATTTATTCAGAATACTAAAAATGGAACTGCCTTTTGACCCAGCAATTCCACTGCTGGGATTATATCCTAAGAATCCTGAAACACCAGCCCAAAGAACCTATGCACCCCAATGTTCATAGCACCACAATTTCCAATAGCCAAGTGCTGGAAGCAACCTAGATGCCCATCAGTGTAAATGAATGGATCAAAAAACTCTGGTACGTTTACACAATGGAATTCTACATAGCAGAAAGAAAGAAGGAGCTCCTACCCTTTGAGACAGCATGGATGAAGCTGGAAAGAATTATGATAAGCGAAATAAGGCAGGAGGTGAAAGACAAATACCACATGATCTCACCTTAATAGGAACCTAAACAACAAAACAAAGAAACAAGCAAAATATAACCAAAGACACTGAAATAGAGAACATGCTGACGGTGACCAAAGGGGAGAGGGGAGGGAATTTCAGGGGAAAATGTGAAGGGTTTACAGGAACAAATATAAAGGACACATGGACAAAAACTGGAGCGGCTGGAAATTGGAGGGAGGTGATGAGGGATAGGTGGGTGGGCTGGGATGGAAATTAAGTACAGGAAATTGTACTTGAACAACGATTAAAATAAAATTTTTAAAAAAGCTTCTGCATGACTAAAGATAACATCAGCAAAATGAAAAGGGTACCAATTGTATGGGAAAACATATTTGCCAATGATACCATAGACAAAGGTTTGATCTTCAAAATACATAAAGAACTCACCTGACTCCATTCCAGGAACACAACCCAATTAAAAAATGAGCAAAGGACCTGAACAGGCACTTCTGTACGGAGGACATACAGGTGGTCCAGAGACACATGAAAATATGCTCAACATCACTAACCATCAGAAAGATGCAAATTGAAATCCCAATGAGATGCCACTAAACACTGGTCAGCATGACCATTGTTAACAAAATCAACAAACAACAAGTGCTGGTGAGGTTGTGGAGAAAGGGGAACCCCAGTGCATTGTTGGTGGGAATGCAGACTGGTGCAGCCACTATGGAAAACAGTATGGGATTTTCTCAAAAAAAATTGAATAAAG
The DNA here is from genome assembly GCF_004126475.2 of Phyllostomus discolor. Taxonomy (NCBI): domain Eukaryota; kingdom Metazoa; phylum Chordata; class Mammalia; order Chiroptera; family Phyllostomidae; genus Phyllostomus; species Phyllostomus discolor. The sequence goes on along the minus strand of NC_050198.1, from coordinate 81,744,331 downwards.
ACGGAACTGTCTTATGACACAGCAAATCTACTGCTGGGATTATACCCCAAGAACCCTGAATGACCAATTTTGAAAAACCTATGCAGGCCAATGTTCATAGTGGCATTATTTACAATAGCCTAGTGCTGGAAGCAACCTAAGTGCCCATCACTAAGTGAGTCTGTAAAAAGTTGTGGTACATTTACACAATGAAATACTACACAGCAAAAAGAAAGAAGGATCTCCTACACTCCATGGCAGCATGGATGGGACTGGAGAGTATTATGCTAAGTGATAGAAGCCAGGTGGTGAGACAAAAACCATATGATCTCACCTATCAGTGGAACCTAATTAACAAAACAAATAAATGGGCAAAATACAACCAGAGGCGTGAAAATAAAGATCAAACTGACAGTGATCAGAGGGGAGGGGAGAGGGGAATAATGGGGGAAAGAAGTGGAAGTGGTAAGCAAAGCAACATGGGTAGAGGAGTCAAGGCAGGGACAAAGAGGGGAGGGATTGACTGTGGGAGTGGGTGGAGGTGAGGCAGGGAAAAGCAACAGGGAAAAGGTGGGAGAACGCTAACTGAACAACAATAAAAAAAGAAAATAATGGCAATGTTTAACAAGCACATGGAAATATACTCAATATCTTTAATCATTAGGGAAGTGCAAATTAAAAGCGCATTGCTGAACAACTATCTACCCCTTAAAATGACTAAAATTTTAAAAAAGCATGAAAACTCTTGGTATCGGCAAGAACGTGGAGCTACTGAGACTGTCATGCATTGTGATAGGATTGTAAAATGACACAGCCACTTCAGAAGAGAACTTGTCAACTTCTAATAAAATAAGCCAGGTGGTAAGGGACAAATACCATATGATCTCACCTTTAACTGGAACCTAATCAACAAAACAAACAAGCAAGCAAAATATAACTGGAGACATTAAAATTAAGAACAATCTGACAGTAACCAGAGGGGAGGTGGGAGGGGATAATGGGGGGAAGGGCAGAAGAGTTTTCAGGAACAACTATAAAGGACACGTGTACAAAACCAAGGGGGGTTGGAAGTAAGGGAGGGAGGTGGAGATGGCTGGAGTGGGGGGGGGGGAGTCGTAGTGGGTAAATGCAGACACGTGTAAATGAACAACAATAAAATAATTAAAAATAAATTAATTAATTTAAAATAACTTCTTATAAAATAACATGCATCTACCTTTTGATCCAGCAATTTACCCTCTAGGTATTTACCCAAGGGAAAAGGAAACATATGTCCACACAATAAATTGCACATGAATGTTTATAACAGCTTTGTTGAACATATTTGAAGTGTAGAAACATCCTGAATTTCTATTAACAGCTGGATTGACAAAAATTATATATATATATATATATATATATATATATATATAATGGAGTACTACTTGGCAATGAAAAATTAAAGCTACAGTTATATGTAAGAACATGGGGAAAATCTCAAAGATATTATATTATGAAACATAGATACAAAGAGTATATAGTGTTTACTTTTATGTGAAACTTCAGAAACAACAAATATGTTCTAGGTGACAAAAGCAGTTTCATGGTTGCCTAAGGACTGGAGTATGGAGCTAGCTGGTTGACTGGACGAGGCACTAGGGAACTTTTTGCTGTAAATTAAAATATTTGATATTTTGGTTGTAATGGTTGTCACTTATAGGTGGAATATAAACTGTTCAGAACTTGTAATAAAATGTATTCAAAATAGGTGAATTTTATTTTACGTAAATTATATCTTTAAAAAGATTTTTGAAATAAACTATGCTTTGACAAAATGATCTGAGTAGTCCTGAATTAATAGCTGTGGTCAGAAGCTTATTGCCATGAGGCTGATTTAATTCTGGAAAGAGGCAGAACTCTCCATTTTATATAAGACTAGTACAAGGGCCTAATGAACTTTTGCCATAAATTGTTACCTATATGTTATTAAAAGAACTTGGCCTTAGGTTTAGAGAAACAATTCAAGTGGTTGACATAATCATGGGCCCCAGACCCCAAGTTAATAATTTTTTTAAAAGATTTTATTTATTTATTTCTAGAGAGATGGGAAGGGAAGGAGAAAGAGATGGAGAGAAAGACTAATGAGTGATTGCTTCTCACATGCCCCCTACTGGTGACCTGGTCCACAACTCAGGCATGTGCCCTGACTGGGAATTGAACTGGCGATCCTTTGTTTGCAGGGCCACACTCAATCTACTGAGCTACAGCAATCAGGGACCAACTTAATCATTTTTTACATGCAGTTTTGTCTTTACTTCTGAAAATACCTTCTGGTAAGTGGCATACTTGTCTGAAATCTCAGGTAAGGAAGTGACAGATGGTATAGGATCATAACTAGAACTAGAACAGGGCATAACTAGAACTTAAAGCAGAAATCCAAAAGAAGATAAAGAGCATAGGTTTTCTTAGGATATAGGGAGGGATTTGGAGCTCCATCTATAAAGGCAATAGATGAGCAGTAACACACTGATAATACTGGTTTTTTTTTACCCATGTTTTCTCATGATCATGTCAATTCAATTATTTCTATCCATCTCAAGAGGAATTATCTAAAACAGTATCCACTTAAACTAGGATGACCTTGGAATCTAGTTACCAGTGGAAAGGCCAGAGAGTACCATCTAGAATTCCATGTCATGAAATGTCCTCTATACTGCCTTTTGCAGATAAGGATGGAGAGTGAACCTTCCACTTTCACCCTGGGGTCCTGTTTATTACACCAAGAAGTTTTCAGTGGTGGAAGTGGTACCTGTGGACAAAGTGGTTAGTCTTGCTCTGGTACTTATTCAGAGATGAGTGTGACCAGGAGGCCTGCAGCATGCGTTACTCTATTCCCCTAGTTTTACACATCTGTATTAACATTGTGAGAAAAAACAATGGTATTTTGATTAATCCATCTTGTAGTTTACTCTGAGACTTACTGAGAACCCAGACTGTAGGGCCTATTCTTTCTAATCAACAAATAACACTATAGGCTATGTCCTAACTGGCAGGGCTTGCCTGAATCCCTTCATGTCCTACAAGAATTTAAAGTAGCTAGAACCCTTTCTAGTTTGGGGTTGTATATTGCTAGTGAATTTCCCCAGAAGTGAAAGTGATGGTGGTTGAAAACAAAGGAAATTAACTACTTTCTTTGCCCCAAATGCATCGTGGTGAGCACTGGAGGGCACCCTTGTGCTGTTAGATGTTGAGTTGTGAGTATCAAAAGAGTGGGATGCAAAGAATTTTAACCAGTCACCTGATCTATGGTGCCACTAGCACCCAGGTTGGGTTAGGGATCATGAAGAAAAAGGTTAAATACTGATTAGGAATTGAGTCAAAGGGGGCCTCTTTAGGCGGAGCTAACTAGGCCATTGAAATTAAAGGAACCAACTGAAAGGGACATATGTACTTTCAACTGTCCTTTGTGTGCAGATTCCCAAATCTATATTTCCAGATTTTTCATCTGAGATCCAGATATATATCCAACCAGTTACTGTATATATGAGTATAGCCACTTGAATATATGTCAGATATTTAAACTCAGTTTCCAAAATGGGACTTATATTTTCCTTACTCTCCTTGACATCCACTCTCCTCACTTTCATCCCATTCCAAAACCTCACCCACCATACCCCATCTCTGCCCCATAGACTTGCTCATTTCCCAGTATTCTCCTCTCAGTAAATAGATATTACTTATTGTTAGTTATTTTCCCCAGCATCTTCCTTAAAAAAGCATAAGTGACAGATCAATAAAAAGCTATGGAAGAGATTCATCTGCCTGACTTTTAACATTCCATGCTGGAAACACTTTGCTTAACCAATAGAAATTAAATAATGATGATGATGATGATGATGTAGGGCTGAAAATGGTACTTCCACATCTCTGGTTTTCTGAACAAGCTCCTGGGGACCCAGTTATTCTCCAATTTGGACTTTTAAGTAGACACACAGTGAATTGCTATACTCAAAAGACCAAAGATGAAAGCATATTTTGCCATTTCAATTACAGTACCAAAATCTTTGTTTTATGTAGAGTTCCAGATATATTTTAGTATTTCTTGAATAATATTCCATATGACCTCCTAAAATTGAGACAAAAGTTATGTTTGAATGACATACTCAAACTTCCATGCATAGCCTCACACTACCTTCTGTGCCAGATGGTCTCATCTAGTTTGTATTAGAGTAATCAATTCTATTCTACCATTAGAAGTAAGTACTCTAGTGTTCACATAGTTGAGTTCCTGGGGTCCAGATACTCAAGGCAATGTATACAGAAAATGCTGACAAATGGACAAATGTTTGATTATTCTAGAGTGGAAGTGCTATGCAATTTCATAGATATTAGTGGCTATTTAACTTTGGCAAAAAAGAGGGTCACGCGATTCTGCCCAAAGTGAGGATAGAGAATCACACTCAGTAGAAATTCACTGCTTTAGTTTCTATAGGACACTGCCATGTTTTTGTCTGCTACTTACTATTTACACATATACATGTAAACATGCACACATACACAAACACACGTGTGGGTATCAGAAAAGCTATAAGGTCCCATTTTATAGTGAAAAACAACCAAAAGGTTGTGTTGGGGTTGTTTACTAGAGGGCATAAATGCTTAAAATTCACCACTATTTCCAGGTTCTTTGCATTGTATACTATCAGGAGATGAAAGGAAATAATCTGTCCTGGAAGAATATTAAGCAGTCATAGTCTAGCCTTGATGTATGTCAAGGGCAAAGAAACATGGGGGGCCTATAGGAAAGCAAGACAAACTTTGTCAGGACCACAATGGAGACACTCCTTGTCATAGTTTACCTGGCCTTGCTCCTGAGAGTAGCCTTGTGTATTGTTTTTTTGGTTGTTGCTTACAGAATATATTAAAATTACTACAAGAGTCTATTTTAATCTTATATCCCATAAGCTGCTCTTCAAATAGTAAGATGACTTGGCCCTGCTGTCATAACTCTCCTTGAAATCTGGAGGCTAACAGAATGTCTGCCTGCTTTTCCTATTTTGTTGCTTAAAACTCCTTGCTCCTTCTATTTTAGCCAAGCAGACTCTTCACAGTTTTTAAAGGTCTCCATCATGTGGACATTTTTCTTTATGACAGCAGTTTTGTGTATATTTGATGGAGAGATGAGCTTAGGATAAGTAATTGATAGATCACTTTTCTCCCCTCTTTTCACAACTTCATTTTGCCCCAAGTCTGGGAAATTGCAAGTGGTTCCACAGTACAATGAAGAAAACATGAGCATGGAGAATGCCATTTATGCAGTTTTAGCTTGGGCAAGGGGATAGTCTAGAATATTTGACTGATTGAGAACACTCAAGAGCACCTAATAAGGTCTTGTCAGAGGCCGTATAAACTTAGTGCCTCAGGTCTGATGCTGAAGGGAAATTTTGGGACATACCTGATAGTTTGATCTCTTTTCATGCATAAATTGTTTTGTACTACTAACTCAGGTTGTCACTTAAAGTTAAGCCTTAGTTCTGGAAAAATAATTATTTTAAGCAACAATCTAGTGGATTCCCAAGGAAGGAACACCAAACATTTTATTTCTGTTAAATTATGATCTGAGGAAAGCCACTATGTGGCAGGATTTCTGTCATTCACAGGGAGTAACTAGAGATATAACCACATGCCAAAGGTTATTTGAAGGGCAGTGTCTGTTGGCAGCCACCCAATTGGCAGATGTCATTTCAGGGAAAGCTGATTATATGTAGTTAGGGGGGTCTTGACTGTTAGGATTTTTTTGAAGGAGCTCCTCAGATGATGGGGTTTAAGGGGCTTTATTCGGTTGGTATTTTTGCAGGTAGTTGTGTGAGACATGATTAGAAAAATATGAATATAACATTCACAGACAACATAATGAGGTTTATTTGTACATACCATATGGCCACCATTAAATACATGGTTTTTAGAAGCCATCTTTGTGTGATATGATTTATCTGCCAAATACAATATGATTTGAGGGACAACCTCTGCCATTGGTGTGAACCTAGTAATAACTGTTGGCTCATTAGTGGATTAGGGGCATGGAGGTTCCTCCACACCATATGACCTGAAGCACGCAGGGTGGTTAAATCACCGTGGCTTATTTAGTCATATTTGGGAGTAATCGATCTACAATATGACTTGGTATAACTTCAGTGCAAAGAAGTCAGGAGCAGTTTGTGACACTATGAAACTAGTTCTGTAGGGAGCATCATAACCTGAAAAAGGGACAACATGAACACCGAGAATAAAAAGAATACTAATGGTAACAAAAACAATGGAAACAGAACTAGCTACCATTAGCAAACATTTACTATGTACCAGTAAGTGCTCAAACTACTTACCTTCTATACATATTTCAGTATTTCCCTTAAATCTAACAAGAGCTATGAAACATAGATAGATCCTCATTGTACAGAGAAAGAAATGAAAGCTAAATAAAGTTAACTGTGCCAAATCATGCAGATATTAGTGGTGAAGATGGGTTTGGAACCCAGGAATGTTCCAAAGCCCATGTTTTTTTCTCCATTAAACTGAGATAACTATAATTGAACAACAATAAAATAATTTAAAAATTAAAAACTGCTCCAGTTTCCAGAATACTCTATAATCTTTGGATACGTTTACTACTAAACTTCGCTTCTACAAGAAAAAGGATCACTTACCAGCCACAGAATACAATAATAAAGAAGGATCTGTGGGAAGAAATATAACAATTCATGTAAATAAAAATCTTATTTAGTCACCAAGTTTTCTCAAACATATGCTCAACCAAATGTTTCTGTAGGTCTCTCTAATCCATTTCTTCCTCTCTGTGTGCACTTCTATGTAGGTCCTCTCATCTATGTGATTGAAATAACTTCTCTTTTTAAATTATATTTTACTGATTGTTATTACAGTTGTCCCAATTTTTCCCCCTTTGATCCCCTCCACCCAGCACCTCCACCCCCTCAGGCAATCCCCCCATCATTGTTCATGTCCATGGGTCATGCATATGAATTCATTGGCTACTCCATTTCCTACCGTACTTTACATCCCCATGGCTATTCTGTAACCACCTAGTTGTCCTTAATCCCCTCACTTCTTTGCCCATTCTCCCTTTCCCTTCTCCCATCTGGCAACCTTCCAATAACTTCTTTTCTCTTGCTTTTGAGAATCTTTATCTTTACCCTTTGGCCTTTTAATAATGGTATGTCTTAGAGTGGGCCTCCTTGCATCCATCATAATTGGGACTCTCTGTGCTTCCTGGACTTGCATGTCTATTTTCTTCACCAAATTAGGGAAGTTTCCTTTCATTATGTTTTTTTCAAATAGATTTTCAATTTCTTATTTTCTCTCTTCTCTTTCTGGCATCCCTATGAGGCAAGAATGTTGGACCTCCTAAATTTATCCCAGAAGCTCTTTATACTATCCTCATTTTTTTTATTCTTTTTTCTTCTTGTTCTGTGTGGTTGTTTTTTGCTTCCTTATGTTCCAAATCATTGATTTGATTCTCAGCTTCATCCATTCTACTGTTGTTTTCCTGTAAGTTCTTCTTTATTTCAATTAGTGTATTCTTCATTTCTGACTGGGTCATTTTTAGGTTGCCGGGGTCTTCACTAATTTCCTTGAGCATCCTCATAACCAGTGTTTTGAACTCTGCATCTAATAGATTGCTTATCTCCATTTTGTTTAGCTCTTTTTCTGCAGTTTTGACTTGTTATTTTATTTGGGCCATGTTTCTTTGTCTCCTCATTTTGGCAGTTTCCCTGTGTTTGTTTTTATGTATTAAGTAGAGCTGCTTTGACTCTGTGTCTTGGTAGTATGGCCTAGTGTAGTAGGTGTCCTATAGGGTTCAGTGGCAGAGCATCCCATATCATCCAAGCTGGGTACCCATGGTGTGCCTTTCATGTGGGCTCAGTATACCTTCCTCTTGTAGTTGAGCCTTGGTTGCTCTTGGCAGATCAATAAGAGGGGTTTACCTGGGCCAGTCTTCTGCAAGGATTGGCTGTGACCACTGACCACAAAACTCAACCCTACATATAGGATCAGCTGTGCAGGGGTAGGGTGGTGATGCTCCGATATGGTCTATAGCTGTCCACTGGGTGTGTTGATCCTAGGGTTTCCTGGGTGGTACAGGCCCAGGTCAGGCCCCACCTGTGTTTGGCCGGTAGCCACCCCACATGAGTTATAAAGCCATCTTAGATGGCTGCTACCTGTGCTGGGATTGGAGAGTCCCAGGTGAAGCCAAGCTGTGACTATAATCTGGCTTCCACTAGGGCTCCCTGAAGCCAGCTGTTGCTTGTTTGATAGAATTTAGGAGCCAAGACCAGACATTCTTATGGAAAATCAGCTTGGGTGGGCTGTAAATTGAGTGGGGTAGATCTTTGTGTATCTTCAAGGTGGATCACACAGTGTTAGCCAGGTTGATGGAGTCTCAGATATGGCACCAGCCTACTGGCTCTGTGGGGGGAGGGCTCAACAAAGGGACAATGGCCTCTGCCACCCCGATGCCAGGCACTTAAGTTTCTCCCTGTATACCACTGGTGTCTTCCAAGCTGCCACCCTGGTGCTGGAGCTCAGAGGGAGTGAGTCTGAGTAGATGAGTCTGTGTGTGGGTTCCCCAAGAGGAACTGCTTAGGGCACCATCAGCCTCTTCCACTGATTCAATATCCACTGGTTTTCACAGCCAGAAGTTGTGGGGCCTTATCCTCCTGGTGCTGGAATCCTAGTCTGGTGGGCCTGATGTGGGACTGGGACTCCTTGCTCCCAAGATATCACTCATGGATTTTTATCCACATGGGTGTGGGGCCAGCCCATTCTGCATCTGTGTCCTTCCTACCATTATGGGTAGATGTGGTTTCTTCAATTCCATAGTTGTCAGACTTCCATTCAGCTCAATTTCTGATGTTCCTGACTGATGGTTGGTCCATATTTTAGATGTAATTTTGATGTGGCTGTGGGAAGAGGTGAGCCATGTCTGCCTATGTTGCCATCTTGACTGGATTACCTCTGAAATAACTTCTTAAATTACCTCTCTGTCTCCAATATCTACTCCTTTTCCACCCTTTACAGATATTCCCTAGTGACATTTTCAAAACACAGGTCTGATTAAGTCATTCTCATGCTCAAAATTCTCCAATGCATCCACATTGCCAAAGGAATGTGAGAGATTATTAAGTCCCTGATTAATTTTTCCATGCTCATATACTATGCTTTCAGCCACAGCAAACTCCTGTCATTTCCAAACACAATATACTTTCTTAGGATATTGAAATTCATCTCTATCTCAATTTCACCCGAATTAATTCAATTCTTCCATGTAGGCTGCTTAATATCGTCAAAAATAAGATCTCATAGTTCTGTGTATTTATGGTTTTCAAGCTCTCTTTGACCCTCTATTCCATCTGATAACCCGATATTTTCCTAGAGTGCTCTCTTCTCCATTTCCCATAATAGCTTGTTGGAAACTTCAAAAGCCTCCTCCCAATTTTTTACTCCATCACTTCTTTCATTCTCAGTACTTGGCCTCCCTACTACCCTGGAAAATAGAAATTATCAGGTAAGAACTCTTATACTTCCTGTCACTTCCTCCTACAAACATGCATGTATTTGGCCCATCACAAACACCTTTCCTTCTGCCTCAGTGGAAAGGTAGCCTCATGATGCCTAAAAACGTCCTACTACTTGTGCTCTGGCTTCCACAATCTTTCATTTGCTGTAGTGTCAAAATATTGCCTTAGTTTTATTTTGTTTTTAACATACAACTCCCTTTTTCTACTGACCATTTTCCCTTATTCTATAAACATTTTCAGGTTTTTCCCACTATGCTATCCTTTTGCTATCATTTTTCTATCACAGCTCAAACTTTTGAATACTAGCTATAGTCTTCACTAATCAGGAACAGTCTGTGTAAAAAGGAGGCAGAGGTTTAGGAGCTAATGTGTTTATATGATGGGTGTATGTTGGGGGAAGGAATAAAATAGATATTAGGTAGAGATAGAGAAAGGAGTAAATACCACAAGTAAAAGTGGAAGGGAAGCAAAAACAGCTGGGGTAAACTCGTGGTTACTGAAGGCCAAAGGCAATGTGGGTTTGCCAAATAAACATGTGCAGTGCAAGAAAGAGACACACAAGAAAGTAAATGCTACAGGTTTCCTGAAGATGGAGTCCAAAACACATAAGTAGGAGGACTATAAAAGTGAGAAATAGAAATTTAGATTGATCAGAGAGGAATAAGATCTTTTTGCTCCTTTCTCTCCTTTTGAATTTAACTGTTTCCTGTATCTGAACTATATACTTTTATTTTATGCCTCTGAGCAAGAAACTCCCACCTGCTTCCCTGCCAGAGGAAACTGCTGTATGTGCGTGGTTAGCTGATTCTATCTCTTCTTGATTTTCAAAGGATATTGCTTCAGTAGTTATCTTCACTTTCCATGTTACCAATTTTGCCCTATATTTTCAATCCCTTCCATCCAATCCCTCCTCCCTCTCTCCCTCATCCTGATATGTACCAAACTTCAAACTCCTTTTCTTATGCCTACAATCAGAGATTTTTCCAATTCTAAGAATATTTATCCTCTAACCCTGATAAATTCATGAACTATTTCATTTCTTATCTTCCCTTTATCACCAGACTTCACTGAAGAGTAATCTGCAATTACTGCCTCCACTCTCTCACAGTCTATCATCTAGCTTCTGCACTTCCCATTCTACTGAAATATCATATTTGAAGGTTTCTTAGGACTTCCCAATTGTCAAATCTAATGCTTCTTAGAACTCATCTCCATTTGAATATCTGAAACATTTGGCACTGGTAATTACCCCCTTCCAAATTCTTTCTCACTTTGGCTTCAATATTTTACCCTCTGCATTTTTCTTCTAATTCCTATACAATGCCTTTTATCTTTAACTTTCTTCCTTCTCTTCCTACCCTGTCAGGGTGGGTATTCTCCATGGGTACTCCTGATTTTTTCTTTGACTTTGGGCAAGGTGACTTCATTCACCCATACTATTTTAACTATCTTCTCCATGTGGTAGACTGTCAATTTTTATCTCTATTTCCAATTTCTTAGACCTACATATATCTATCTATTTGATAAATACCTTGATTTGGATGATTTTTAATACTTTATGTTCAATTGTATCCAAAGGTGAACCCATTTTATTTTGACCAAAGCCATAAGGTTCCTGGTCCCTTTTTATTTTTATTCAGAGCATTGCTGTCCTTCTAGCTACCCAAGTAAAATATTTTGGATTTATTTTTGATTCATAATCATTTGCTCTTTCAATAAACATTTAAGAGTCTATTTACTCCTGTTTTTAAATTGCAATGACTTACTCTTCACCATGGAATAAAATGTAAACTTCTTATGCCAACAATATATTCTACAAACATGCCCCCAACTTACCTTTCATGATTTATGACACTTGAAGCTCATATTTCAGCCAAAAGAAACTAGTCATTTTGAAAATATACCCTATGATATTCATTCACACTTGTGTGCATGTTTTTATTACCATTTGGAATATGATCATACTTCACACCGTATTCTGCTTTTTAAAATTCTATCTATACTTTCAAACCTAGTTGAAATCCTTCTACTTTAAAGAAATAATTCACATTTGTTATTATCTACAAATAATTTATCTGTTTTGTCTATATCTATAACATTGTTGCTTGCTTATAGTACTTGTCCATTGTTTGAGGTTCTTGCTATTGAAAGGAGGAGGAGACTACAACAGAGAGGAGATTTTTTGCTAAAATATCATCATGTAAATGTTTGAAAAATAAGAGATCTGAAATGGAAGATATGATCAAGGATGTCAACTATGGGGGTGAACAGCTTGGATTTGTAAATTAAGGATGCAGTGCCTTTCTTCATTCTTCATAAAATAGAGTGGTTTTGGAGTACAGAGATATTTCAATTACATCTCAGAAAAGGGAATAATGCCAGAGATCATTGGAAATTAACCAATGAAGCTGAATACTTAGAAAATTGTGTGAAAAATATATACTTGAAAGGTTATTTGGGAGTATATGCTAACACTTTATATTATGCTTATATAACAGGGAAGTGATCGAGTAGAGGTGACAAACTTTATATGCAAGAAAGAGTAGAGGTCCAACGTATAAAATGAAATAACTTTTTTTGATCATGTAATGGCAATAGCTAAAATTAATTTATTAAAAGCTTGGAAATTTGGCAGAGGTAAATAGAGGATGAGCAAATGCATATGAGAAAGAATTGAAAAATAAGGAACAGTCCAGGGGAGAGAAGCCCAGCTTTCATTTCAAGCTGTTAGGATTGGTATAGATAAAAAAATAATTTGAAGAAAGCTCTCAAGGAAAGAAATGAAGCCAAATTCTTTGAAGAAAAAAATGGATATTTTTGACTTTAGAAAAAAAAAAACTAATGGAGAGCACAGGGAAATAATAAAGAAATTAGAACACAAATAGAGAAAATAAAAGAGCAAATGATAAATGTCTGCCATTAACCAAGAGAGTCTGGGTAACACAGAAAGAAGCAAATGCAAACAAAGCTACTGAAAATTTTTCAAAGAGTTTTCTTTTTAAACAATTTTATTTTAATTGTTGCAGTACAATTTTCTATCTTTTACTCCCATCCCAACCCACCCACCCAGCCCTCCCCTCCTCCCTCCCACTTTCATCTGACCCTAGTTTTTATCCATATGTTCTTTATACTTGTTCCTGTAAACCCTTCCCCTTTTCCCCTGAAATTCCCCTGAAATTCACTCCCCTCTCCCCTCTAAACTCTGTCAGTCTGTTCTTTATCTCAGTGTCTTTGGTTATATTTTGCTTGTTTCTTTGTTTTGGTGTTTAGGTTCCTGTTAAAGGTGAGGTCATATGGTACTTGTCTTTCACTGCCTGGCTTATTTCGCTTAGCATAATGCTTTCCAGTTCCATCCATGCTGTTGCAAAGGGTAGGAGCTCCTTATTTCTTTCTGCTGTGTAGAATTCCATTGTGTAAATGTACCATAGTTTTTTTGATTCATTCATTTACTGATGGGCATCTAGGTTGCTTCCAACACTTGGCTATTGTAAATTGTGCTGCTATGAATGTTGGGGTGCAAAGGTTCTTTTGTATTGGTGTTTCAGAGTTCTTAGGGTATAATCCTAGCAGTAGAATTGCTGGGTCAAAAGGCAGATTCATTTTTAGTTTTCTGATAAAATTCCATACTGTTTTCCATAGTGGTTGTACCAGCCTGCAATCCCACCAAAGAATTTTAAGTGCAAGGAGAGAAGGTTGCCATGTGTTTGAGAGAATATACCAATAGGTTAAGGTGACTTTAAGCCAGTTTTGAGAGTAATTTGTGGAGCTCTAATTCAGGAAAAGATACAAGCTAATATAAGTGTACACAGAACAAGCAGAAAATGAAATAGTGACTCAGCAAGAGACTTCACAGCTCATATGAATGAGGATCATGAACAAGATATTGATGAGAAACTCTGAATCTATTGAAACACAATGGAAAATCTACAATTTTTGGTGTCACAGATGGGTTTTAGTTCTACTTCTACCACTTACCAGTTGTGCAATCTTAGACAAATATTTTCAGTTCCCAGATCCTTGAATTTCTCATCTGTAAAGTGAATTCACATTGTTGTGAAGGTCAAATGAGTCAATATTTGTGAAAATATCTTGAGCAAAATTTAGATATTATTCTAGGACTTTTTTTTGCATGGTCTTAGAAAGCATTTATTGATGGGTTTCTTTCTTTCCCCTCATATTGATTGACATAATTGACATATAACCTTTTGTAAGTTTCAGGCATACAATATAATTATTTTATGTATTTATAAAATGTAAAATGATTATATCTGCAGGGTTGTTTCTGTGGTATATGGGATAAGAAGGAAATGATAGGTATTCTAAAACAAGGAGGGTTAATGATATTTGAGCAAAGAAAAACTTAGAAACTGGAAGTCATTGACATTACAATGAATATTTTTAGAAATCTTTTTATTAAGGCTCATAATGTCACTATTCATGATGCATACGATGCAACAGTATGACTAAAGGAGTGGCAGGTGATCAGTGAACTTCAGAAATCATGCAAAAAGCCAGAGAACACTTATAATTTTTAAATACACGCATTTTGTTTGAACAAAATGCAATTTTATATTCAAAGCTATTCAAAGCTATTCTGAGTCAGAGAGGGGATGGTAATGTATAAGTAAAACACAACCAGGTGACTTTGGACTGTATTTTCTCCATATCTCTGTTCTCATTGAATATTGTAAAAGAAATACATGATATTGAGGATGAGATCACCTGACCCCCAAGCCCCCTTATTATATCTGTGCTAAAGACCCTGGTTCTGAGAAAATACACTTGGAATTTGAATGGAGTTGCTGGTAAAAATGAAAAAGGAAAGGGTGCTCTAACAACCCAACTTTCTTACAAATCCTATTGCTGCAGTCTTAGTTCGAGTTTGTATCATGTCTCAGATTATTGTTAGTAGCCCCTTAATTTGCCCTATGTAAAAAGTTATACTTCTTCAGTCAATTTTGCACATGTTGTAAAAGTGAGCCTTTAAAAACACAATTCTGAACATGTTATCAATCTGCTCAAAAATCTTCAATTGTCACCTACCACCTATAGCGGCATTCAGTAAACTTTTTTTTTTTCATAAAGGTCAGATAGAAAGTATTTTAGGTTTTGCAGGCCACACACAGTTTTTGTTGAATAATCTTGTTAGTTTTTTTTACATTCATTAAAAATTTAAGAACCATTCTTAATCTCATGGGCTGTGCAAATCAAGGGCTAGACTTGACCCTTGAAGCTATAGTTTGTTGACCTATAGAATAAATTAAGTGCAAGCTCTTTAATAAGGCATGACAGTCTTCCCATAATCTGTACTACCACCTTCTTCTCAAGTCTTGTATATTGAAAAACACTTCCCACACCCTCTGCTGTGGGAATTGAATTGGTAGTATCTGGAAGTACACCAAATTGGGTTTTGTACCTCTGTACTTGTTCACGTTGTGTCCACTCAAATTCTTCTTTATCCAGCTGGCAAACTACTCCTCTCTTGAGACTTTACTAAAGGTGTCTTCTCTTCTGTTAAATATTTATTGACTGTCCAGTTAGAACTAGTCTCTGTAACTTGCACAAATATGGATCACATTACCTGTAGCACTTCACTGTGCTTATTTACTTCCCTACTCAAATGTGAGTCTCTCAAAAGCAGAAAATGACTTTGATTTATATTCTTAACATACAGTAATTACGCAGCAAATTTTTGTGGACTGAATGAGCCCAGGTATAGTGTTAACAAGCAGTACAATATTAGAAACAATATAAAAAGAAATAAAGAGAGTATCAGCAGTCCTCTGAATTGTATGTGACCCATACACAGTAGCAAGTTATTGCTTCTGTAGTCTCTAGAGAAATTCCTGAATCCCATTCTTACATGTTGCACATATTTCCTTATGTAACCATCAGGGCATGAAGGTGGATGCATAGATTCTGATTGTACATTTTTTTGAGAAGTAATGCCATCTACCAGTGCCTGTGTTTTTAGAATACAAATGAGGCTCAAAACCTATCTTTCAATAAACATACTTTAAAGAAATTCTCCTAAGGCCTTTAATATTGGAAGTGATAGAATGGTGACCTAAACAGGTGTTGGTGAACTTCCCTTGGAATGTAACTACCCTGTCTCAGTGGAGAAAACGTGCTCGGAGTTCCAGACTGATGACTTATGAGTTAACTTTTGGGCATAACTCACTTCTAAGTTTGGGGCTGTCTCTACTTAAAATATATCAAGCATAGGTCAGTGGAACTGGAGGAGCCAACCAGATTAAGAATAAAGTTATAAAAGTGAGAGCCAAAGGGGAAATATGATGTTACTGTGTTTCTAAAATTAGAGATTGGGCTGGTGAGGCTTCTTATTGTACATCTTGGAGAGGATGATGCATAAAGGAAATTTACTTTAGAAACCAAAGATTGGGAGTATTTAGAAGCTTTTAGAAAATAGCAAAATATCTAATATTTATTGTTTGCTTACTAGGTGCCAAAAACTCCTCTAGGAACTTTATATAGATTATCAATTTAATATTTACAACAGCACAGTAAGTGTACTATTATCTTTATTTTATGGGTGGGAAAGTTGATACGCAGACAAGTTTAGTAATTTGCAAAAAAAGTCTTAGCTAATAAATGTTGGATTTGAACCCAAGCTTTTGGACTCCATTGCTCACAAGAGAAAGAAGGGAAAGGGTCAAGTAAAAAATATATATAAAGGACCCAAGGACAAAGACAATGAGGGGAGGATTGAACTAGGAGATGAGGGGTGGTGGGGCAGGAGAAAGTAATGGGGGAGAAATGAGTACAACTATAATTGAGCAACAATAAAAAAGCTAAATGATTTCAAATATATACATGGAACCACCAACAAAGTGCAATGTGGAACTGATGGGGACTTTAACCTGACCCCACACTTCCATTTGCTCATGAAGTAAAGGCTTATGAGAAAAGATCACTCTGAATATATATCTCAGAATTAATAAACCTTAAGAAAGTGAGGAAACAGGCCAAGGATAGAAAATATTGTGATCATGTAGCCATCTATGCAGGATAAGGCTGGGGAAGAAAGGAAATTTTAGAAGGCATTACTACAATGCCTTTTAAATGTACTACGGTAGAACAGAAGAATTAGGGAGTTAGTCAAAGTTAATATGAGAAAAAAAATCAACCAGTAACCATAATATAAAATGTATAATACATTTTGTCTGACAATAATAGAAAATGCATATGACATCTTATCAACTAGGGAAGAAGGAAAAAAATCACAATTGTGGCCATGGAAACTCTTGAGTATAACGGAAATGTGAAAGCTCATGAATATGTATGAAAAGTGGGAGTGGAAATGGCCAAAGGGTTGCTAAAACACATCATGGAAGAGATGGCAGATAGACAGGGGAAGGCAAAAAAACAATTTCAATTTAGTTATTTCTATAAGAAACTGATGTGATAAAATTTTGATATTTGTAGAAATAATGTTGGTTAAAATATTTAATATGGATAGTATTGAAACTACTTTCAAGTAAAAAAAATTGGAAATATTAACTAGAATAATTTATTTAAATACTCATTAAAGAATAAAGTGCTTTATATACAAATGATTCATTTTTGCCATGAGATGTTCTCATTTAAATGTGGGAATTGTGGGGCCCTTTGTCCATTAGGTTCAAATTGGGGAAGACTCCTAAAAACACGATATGAAGAATAAATCCTGTAATATGGTTGTATAACCACCGGCCTATATGTGAATTTTATCAACCATGTGTGGCAAGTACAAATATATTTGCTCATTTGCCTGATAAGCTAGTATGGCTGTAGAATTCACTTTTACATACTACTACCATTATTCTCTCTGTGGACTATTTTGGGCACATTCAGGGCTTTAGATCTTAATGTACCTTGACAAAATATTAACATTCATGATAAATTTGTTAATGAGTGCCTAGTGGTAACCATGGGCAGAATGTTTCATAAGATTTTTGTTGGTCCTGCTTATTTTAATAAAACATAAATTGAAATTTTATGGACAAAGTTGTCATTGTTTTTCCTACACATTGAAGAGTTTTAAAGAGAACTACTAGTATTTTTAACTTCTTTTGGCTAACTTCCTAAGTGAACCTTTTACATTTTATTTCTTAGGGTGTAAATGAGGGGATTTAACATTGGAATAACTGCACCATAAAATATTGAGAAAAATTTGCCTTCCTCCTGAGAGGATTTCTTTGACTGAAGCCTCAGGTACATGTACATGGCTATTCCAGAAAATATGATGACTATAGTTAGATGATATCTGCAGGTAGAGAAAGCTTTGAGCCTGGACTCCACAGAATGAATCTTCTACACAGCAACCATAATGTGGAAGCTTGAAATGATGAAGGTGAAAAACAGGGGCAATTTGAATATACTGGTAACCAGACTCAGAATCAGAGTGACATGGGTGCCTCAGCATCCTATCTCCAGCAGGGCCTGGATCTCACAGGTAAAATGGTTGATGATATTGCATCCATAATAACAAGCAGGATTTGCAATACTGGATGTGACTATTACTAAGAAGGAACTAGCCAGGTTCCGAAAGCCAACTGTATACAAACCCAATTGTTCATAATGATGGTGTAATGCAGGTAATTGGAGATTTCAACAAACCTATCATAAGCATAACAACAAGGAGGAGACTCTCTGCCATGCCTAAAAAGAGAGATGTGGTCATCTTGGCATAATAGCTGGTATAGAAAATGGTAGGGGAATTCTCTGAAGCATTGGACTAAGACATATGCCTCCCAGGTGGTAGCATAACATATCAAAGAAGAATAAATCACTGATAAAAAATGCATGGGGGGTATAAAGTCAAGAATCCCATCTCACTACAACAATAATAATGGCAATTCCAAAATATTGTGACCAGGTAGAAAAATAGCAGTCCAAGATGAAGGTAGCCTGGACTTGAGGCTGTTGGGAAAATCCAACAAGGATGAATTCAATCACCTCTGAGGCATTGTCTATCTTTAGGCTGCTCATTTAGTGTCTCAATTACTGGGAAAGAAAACAAACCACAATGTTACCTACATGAGGAAATAAGAGAAACAGCATCTCAATAGCCTGTCAGAGTTGAAGTTCTGGACCTTTATAAAATTACTGTGTGTCAGTTGATTCACTAGGTTAGGCTTAGCTGTTCAAGTATATCCAATGATAAAAACATAGGTTCTCTCTGCTTTCTGTCTTATAGAATATTATATGATCAGGCTGATTAATTTGTTTGAACAATTAGGTTCTCATTGGAGGTACTTACCTTTGATCAAGTAAGACAATCATTAACATTGAGCTAAACAGAATCATTATTCTTATTAAGGGGCATAGCTAGATGATTGACTTTATTCTTGACCAAAAAGAGGCAAATATGCTGCATCTCCCCACCAAAAATGCACATTGATAGCCAACTTTGTATATATTGGTCCACCAATCAATAAGTAATATTTTTAAGTTTAAGCTCAATAATCCAGTTGTAAATGCTTGAAATACTTCTTTGCTTTTCAACCTTTTTTTTTTGGTTCTTCTATGTCATATTAAAACCACTTATGCATAGTAAATTAGAAAATATGTATGCAGCTAAAGTAATCAGTCAATCCAATGGAAAAACAACACCAGCCAAAATGACATGAACTAAAACCAAGCAATTGGTGGATTTACTAAAATGTCACTCCTTGCTCAATTGTTCTGACATCTATCTTCAGTTGACAGAAACTTACTATGTGCAGATTCTGCTACCTCCACATACTTTCAAATGAAAATGGAAAGGATGATTGGGAATGTCTTAGATAAAAGAATTTCATGAAGGCAGTTTTCTCAGAAATTGTGAAGAGGGATGTGCAAGCCAGCAATTATTACATGAAACGTTAAAGGGACTTACTTAAGAAAAAGGAGAAGAATAAAACTATGAACATTAAAATGGCAACAAATTCACAATTATCAACAACTGAACCTAAAAAAAAAACCAAACTAAGTAACAAGAACATGAACAGAGTCATAGATATGGATGTCATTTGGAGGGTTATCAGCTGGGAAGGGTAAGGGGGAGAATGTGGGAAAAGGTACAGGAATTAAGAAGCATACATGATAGGAACAAAATAAACAGGGGGGTGTTAAGAATAGTATAGGAAATGGAGAAGCCAAAGAACTTATATGCATGACCCATGAACATGAGCTAAGGGGGGAAATCCTGGAGGGGAGGAGGGTACCGGACAAAGGAGGGAAAGGGGCAACATTGGGAGAACTGTAATAGCACAGTCAATAAAATATATGTTTTTAAAAAGTGACTCCCTATTAACCAGTCCAAACCAAAACCTGTGTGGCTTTCTCTCAGGGGAAACAGCTGTTTCTACTTTGTATCCACTTCATCACTAACAATACTACTCTCTTTCACAATGGTTTCTAATTGTTTTGAAATATCAGGGCTCCGTGTCTGCAACCACTGAACCACACCAAGACAGCGAGTCAACTATGAGTCCTTGATTCCCCACATGGCCAGTTATCACAATGGGAGTTTACACAATTTTCAAAACAAGAAAAAAGAACCAAATTTTGGAATACATGTTTCCAAAAGTGTTTTTAGAAAGAAAAAGACAGACCTCTATCAGTTTTCTATGATTTTGGTAGAGATTAAAACAGATGACTCATTAAAGTCTCTTTTTACTTCAGGATTTTTTTTTTATTCAGACACAGAATCAGATCTTTCAATATTGTATAGTTATATTAGTGCTATATATAATTTGGTAATTCATGATGACAAAAAAGGCCAAATGTTAAAAATACAGAAAGAAAGCAAGGAAGTCAGCTGGATCTAAGCTTGAATTCTGGTTCAGTTGCTTACAAGCTACACAATCTTGAGAAAGTGTCCTCATATGTGAAATGGGAGAATTGCATAGCCTCTTGAGAGGTTGTTCAAAGAATTAGATGAGGTTATTTCTATGAAGAACCTAGAACAGTGCTTGGCACAATTACAGACACCTATGATATGTTACCTTTCTTCTTACTTTCACACCTCTTGTAGATCTCTCCTTCAGGTTAGATCTACTGTATAGTTAACTCCAGTTAACATTGTTAACTGGATGTAATGTAACATTTACATTCTTGTAATGTAACATGTTAAATGTAATGTAACATTTACATTCTTGTAAATGTGTCAAAATGTCATTTTATTTTACCTTTCCTTGTGAGGTTATCAAGTTATCAGAAACAATACCATCTGAAGTTTAGGTTTGAGTATCAACTAAAAAAAGTTCAACCAGGTAAGTCATTAAAATTTGTTCCTGATGGTAGGCGGGAAAAGATACATAAAGAGATGAAAATTACTCACTGACTTACGGCTGGAGGACAGCAACACAGTGCACCTCATTCATAACAGAAGCATTTTGCAGTTGGTGACACCCCCACAAATGACTAATCTCCAAGAAGAAATTTGATTCCTTCAACTGCAAGGAAAAGAAGTTTAATACAAGCAGCTGTGGTAATAAATCTTCCTATCAGTGTGGCTATAAGGCTGGAAAATCTTGAGTTAACTGTGCTGGTGAATCATGCACATTTATTTCTACTTGTTAAATATCTTTTTCTTTTATTTACACAGAGATGGCTTGTAATAAAGCTACCATCAATGGTTGATGTCCAAAAATAATTTAAAAATTCATTTTCTAGCATGATAATAATAAGATAAATGCTGTTTTATGACACAGTTTTTATTTGCCTATACAAATATTAAAATAATATTTCTTCCAGAGGTATTCAAAATTCTGTTACTTTGTTCCCAGCCACAGGAAAATTTGAAGAGATATCTTTTCCTTAATATATTGAGAATTCTAAAAAATATTGGTGTTTGCTAAAAATGTATACTCTACTTACAGACCAAAAATATTTAAGTAGTGTTAAAAGAAGCCATGATTAAAATGCCAGAAGGAATTATGGAAATTTGGATAATTTCCTTGTAATTTAAGAATTCATAACCTGCCCTGGCTGGTGTAGCTCAGTGGATTGAGTGCGGGCTGTGAACCAAAGCATCACAGGTTCGATTCCCAGTCAGGGCACATGCCTGGGTTGCAGGCCACAGCCCCCAGCAGCTGCACATTGATGTTTCTCTCTCTCTCTCTCTCTCTCTCTCTTTCTCCCTTCCTTCCCTCTCTAAAAATGAATAAATAAAATCTTATAAAAATAATTCATAACCTCAGTGGTGAAGAGCACTTTCTAGTTTTAGAACTTACAGAGATATCCTAGCTTTATAATTAAATTGCTTAATACAATTAGGGAGAGAGAAAACAAGGAGGGTGAAGGCATATGATATTTTTAGCTCATTAAAATAATGTTCATTTTCACTCTAACTTAGTTAATGAGAATTTCAGCAAATGTTCACTATAGTAATGACTCTGGTCAGTAAATATGGTAGTGATCGGGAACCAGGGCTAGTCTTCCTCAAAAAGAAACTTTCTTCTGGATGGGCAGTTCTTCATTGGTCTACTTTCTTTTCTACTAGCAATTTAAATAATCAGATAGTGCTATGAAGAATTTATTTTGGGGAATTTTGAAGATCAAAATGTATATCATAGTATGATTGCAAAACAACTTTTGTGCTTGCTGGGTCCTGCAAATGATATGCTCTGTCTGGTCAGTTCACTTCGCTCCAAAGTATGGTTGTGAGCCTAACAGAAATTAGATAAAGTTGTCTTTTATTTATTTATTGTTTAACTTGAGGGACTTCAGACCCTGTATAATGGAAGTAAGCCTAAGAATGTACTTTGGTGTATATAGGCCCTTGGATTTAGCAGCCATATTTGAGTCATCTCTGTTTTCCCAAGCAGACTACCTTGCACAGAGGGAACTCTTGAAAGATGTCTGCTGAAATAAGAGCTACTTATGTCACTGTAACTAAACGGATTCTTCCATTTAGATATTAAAAAAATAATTACAGTTCACATTCAACTCGATTTTGTATTAGTCTCAAGTATATAGCATAGTGGTTAGACAATTATATACTTTACAAAGTGTTTCTCCCTTAAATTTACAGTAACCACCTGGCACAATATATAGTTATTACAATGTTATTGGCTGTATTTTCCATGCATTTCTTTACATCCCCTTCTATATTTCTCAATCACTTCACCTTTTCACTAAATCTCCCCATCATTCTCCCCTCTGAAAACCATCAGTCTTTTCCGTATCTATGAGTCCGTCTCAATTTTGTTTGTTCGTTTATATGGTTCTTTAAATTCCAAGAAGTGGAGTCACTGGGTCATAAGACAGTTCCATTTTTAAAAATTTTTATTTATTTATTTTTAGAGAGGGAAAGGAGGGAGAGAGAGAAGAGAGAGAGAGAGAAAGAGAGAGAGAGAGAGAAACATCAATGTGCGGTTGCTGGGGGCCATGGCCTGCAACCTAGGCATGTGCCCTGACTGGGAATCGAACCTCCGATGCCTGGTTCGCAGTCCATGCTCAATCCACTGAGCTATACCAGCCAGGGTGACAGTTCCATTTTTAAGTTTTTGAAGAATATCCACACTGTTTTCCATAGTGGTTGCATAAATCTGCATTCTCATCAACTGTTCACAAGGGTTCCCTTTTCTCCACATTCCCACCAACACTTGTTTGCTGATTATTGATCATAACCATTCTGAAATGTGTGAGGTGATATCTCACTGTGGTTTTAATTTCCATTTAGTTTGTTCAGAGGGTGGGGCTAGCGGATCTCCTGTGAGGGGGAGGCACCAGTCAGTTTCATGGGAAAGTGGGGGAAATGACGTGTGTCCCAAAGCCATGTAACTCAGTCACTGACTCCTCCTAGTCTGTTTGGACCTCTAAACCTTGGTCCAGGGAACTGATTTCTCAATAAGGCATGGCCTTTGCAAGGTGGAGTGATAGGGAATCTAGAGGGTGGGGCTATTGTTTTCCCCTAGGCTGATGTCATATGTAGGGGAATGTTCCACCTAATAAAGATGGCATCAGATTTGTGGGAGAAGGACCCAGATGAGGAGTCCTGGTGGCTGTCCCTTCAACTCTCTCCCCAGAACTACAAAACCCAGTCTCTCCTCAAACACCTCTAGTCTACTCTGCCCTCCCACTGTCAGAACCCAGGGTGTGTGGTTGCAAAAGAGATTTTGTGTGTTTCCCTTTAAGAATGTGCCTATGTCTCTAGTGGACTCCTATTTTTCCATGGTGGACAGACACACTCTGGATTTCACAGCCAGATGTTATGTGGATGTTCATTCCCAGCTCTGGTGCTCTGGCTAGGGAGCCTGACATGGGGTTTAGACACCACACTTCTCAGGGGGAAACTTTGCAGCTAAGATATCCCTCCAGAATTTCAGCCACTGCCCAAGAGATCAAGGCCAGCCCTTTTTGCATCTCTGCCCTCCCTATCAGTCTCAATGTGGCTTATTGTGTAAATTCTTAGTTATAAGACTTCTGTTCAACTATTTTTCAGTTGGTTATTCAAGTTAATTTATCTATATTTTAGTGTCTAATTCTAGTTTGGTCCTGGGAAGTGGTTAGTATAATTTCCATCTACTTTACTGCCATCATGGATCCTCCACTATTGGTATTTTGATAGGAATTGTATTGACTTTACAGATTGCCTTGATTAATATGGACATTTTAATGAGGTTAGTTTGTCCTATCCATGACTATGGTATATGCTTCCATTTATCTGTATTTTCTTCATTATCTTTCTTCAGTGTCTTATAATTTTCCAAGTACAGGTCTTTTACCTCCTTGTATTTTTATTTTATTTCTGGGTGTTTATTTTATTGATGTAATTGTAAATGAGATTGTTTTCTTAATTACCCTTTCTTATAGTTTATTATTGGTATAAAAATGCAACCAATATCTGGATATTTATTTCATTTCCTGTTACTTTTCTGGATTCATTTATCCATTATAGTAATTTTTGTGGAGTCTTTAGTATTCTCTATATACAGTATCATGTCATGTGCAAATATGACAGCTTTACTTTTTATTTCAAATTTGGATGCCTTTCATTTCTTCTTCATGTCTGACTACTGTGGTTAGGACTTCCACTACTATTTTGAATAAAACCAGTGAAAGCAGATGAAGTGACTGTACTTTCCATCTACTCTGCCACCACCTTGGATCCTTTACTCTATTTTTGCCAATTGTGCCAAAGTACTATAACCTCCTGTTGTTCTGAATAATTTTCAAGCTCTCTCATTCTAATGTTCTAGTGAAGGAGATCTTGATGTTTGCTAATGATGTATCAATACTATTCCTGTCCTTTAGGTTTATTGTGCTTTCTTATTTCCATATTGTTATGGCTGTCCTGAAGATCTGTTCTGTAGAGGTGAGACTCAATGCCTTTTCTAATTTTAGTCCCCACTTGGTTGTTTTCATCATTTACTATGTGACAGGCATCTTCATGTACATGTGCCCACACTCTTAATCTCTCCAGGATGACAATAACATTATTTCAGTGTTCTGTGGGGTGGTAACACTCATGCTTAACCCACTCATTTATACTCTGAGGAACAGGAATGAGAAAAATACCTTAATGAAGGTGGTCAAAGGGAGGATGATAGTCTATGGAATTAAGTATCTGGTTCAGTTTCTTTCTTTTTTTTTTTTTTCTGTGTATCACCAATCCTTTTCTCTATCACAATTGTCCACAAAGCAAAACTGAATTAAAGATAAACCTATCTAAGATCCAATCAAATGGGGATCAATTGTGGTCAAAAGTCTGTTTACCATGACAGTTTTATCTTTAAGAACATGGATCCTGAAGATATGCATACCTCATTTAATCCAGGGAACTTTTATAGTACTGCCAAATCGGCATTTTCTAATTCCAAGGAAGTTGTCCTGGCCTATGCAGTACTGCCTGAGTTGAATGTGTAGTGCTGTGCTATTGTGTTCAGCAGAGGTAGGGCTGTGATATATACAGTATTTACTTATATATTGAAAACAACAAGAACACCAAGTTAGTGTGTTAAACCAACATGCATAAGGAAAAGTGGAATTTCAGACAGTTAAGGGAACACAAATACTATGAAGAAAGACAGGTCAACAGAGAAAGAGACAGGGATTGATTTAATGATCCCAAAGCAATGTAGAGTAAGGCACGGGAACTAAGAAGTTAACAAGATTGAAGTGGAATAACTTAAAAAGGCAGATTATAAAATGCCAAGTTTTAAAGACAAAGAGAGAATCTTAAAAGCAGCAAGAGAGAAACAATAAGTGACATACAAAGGAGATCTGATCAGGCTGGCAACTGATTTCTCAACAGAAAGATTACAAGCCAGGAGAAAATGGCAAGAAATATTCTAAGTAACAATCAGCAAAGGCCTGAAACCAAAACTACTCTGCCCAGCAAAGCTCTCAATTAAAGTAGAAGGCAAAATAAGGAGTTTCCCATATAAAAGAAGGCTGAAAGAATACATATCCAACAAATCAGCACTGTAAGATCTGCTAAGGATATTGCTTTAAGAAGAGGAAGAAAATCAGAGAGTAACAGAGGGACACAGGTACAAAGGGGGGAAATTAATGAGTACCTATCAATAATAACCTTAAATATTAATGGATTAAATGCTCCAATTAAAAGACATAGTGTATCTGAATGGATAACAAAACATGACCCGCACATATGCTGCCTACAAGAGACCAGCCTCAGAACAAAAAACCTACACAGACTGGAAGTGAAGGGTTGGAAAAAAATATTCCAAGCAAATGGACAAGAAAAAAGCTGGGGTAGCAATATTTATATCAGATAAAAAGGACTTCAAAAAAAAAGGCAAAAAAGAGACACTGAAGGACACTTCATAATACTTAAGGGAAGAATCCATCAAGATGATGTATATGATCAAGTGGGGTTCATCTCAGGGATGCAAGGATGATACAATATTCACAAATCAATAAACATAATACATCACATAAACAAAAGGAAAAACCAGAATCAAATGGTCATGTAGCAGACACAGAAAAAGTGTTTGATAAGGTACAGCACCCGTTTATGAAAAAAAAAAAAACATTCAGCAAAGTGGGAGCAAAAAAAGCATACCTTACCATAATAAAGGCCATATATGAGAAAGATATAGCCAACATCATGCTCAACAGGCAAAAACTAAAATCTTTCCCACTAAGATCAGGAACAAGACAAGGATGTCCTCTTTCACCACTTCTGTTCAACATAGTATTGGAAGTCCTAGCCACAGAAATCAGAGAAGAAAAAGAAATACAAAGCATTCAAATTGGAAAGAAGGAAGCAAAACTGTCATTGTTTGCAGATGACATGATAGTGTACATCGAAAATCCTATAGACTCTACCAAAAAGCTACTCAACATAACTGAATTTGGCCAAACAGAGGAATACAAAGTCAATATTCAGAAATTGAAGGCATTTTTGTACACCAACAATGAAATATCAAAAACAGAAATCAGGAAAAAAAAATCCCATGTCATATAGCAACAAGAAAAATAAAGTACCTAAAAATAAACCTTACCAAGGAGGTAAAAGACCTGTAGTCAAGAAACTACACAGCACTGAAGAAAGAAGTTAATGAAGACACAAATAAATGGAAGCATGTACAGTGTTCATGGATTGGAAGAATTAACATCATCAAAATGTCCATACTGTCCAGATAAATTTATAGACTCAATGCAATCCTTATTAAAACACCAATGACATATTTCACAGATATAGAACAAATATTTCAAAAATTTATATTGACCCATAAATGACCCTGAATAGCCACAGCAATTTTGATAAACAAGAAAAAAGTAAGAGGGGTCACAATAGCTGATAACGAAATGTATTACAAGGCCACTGTAATCAAAACAGACTGGTACTAGCATAAGAACAGACAGATAGATCAATGAAACAGAACAGAGAGCCCATGAATAAACCCAAGAATCTACAGTCAATTAATATTTAACAAAGTGAGCAGAAGCATAAAATGTAGTAAAAATAGCCTCTTCAACAAATGGCATTGGCAGACCTGGACAGCTACATGAAAAACAACAAACTTGTTCACCAGCTTACACCATAAACAAAAATAAACTCAAGGTTGATAAAGACTTAAAAAGAAGTCGCAACATAAAAGTCATAGAGGAGAATGTAGACAGATACTTCTCAGACATTCAACAAAGTAGTGTTTTCACTGACATGTCTCCTAAAGCAAGGGACTTAAAGGAAAGAATAAACAAGTGGGATTTCACCAAAATAAAAAGCTTCTGTGTGGCTAAAGAAAACAATAATAAAATGAAAAGGGGAAAAACCTTATGGGAAAATATAGTTGCAAATAATAAACCTTGGACAAGATTTAGACCTCCAAAATATACAAAGAATTCACATGACTCCACTCCAGGAAGACAAGCAACCCAATTAAAAAATGGTCAAAGGACTTGAGCAAACACTTCTACAAGGAAGATATGTAGAGATCCCAGAGATATATGAAAGGATGATCAGCATCACTAGCCACTAGAGAGATCCAAATTAAAGCCACAATGAGATAACACCACACGGATCAGAATGGCCAACTAAACAATTCAACAAAGAACAAGTGCTGGCATGGTTGTGGAGAAAAGGAAACCCTAGTGTACAGTTGGTTGGAATGCAGACTGGTGCAGCTACTGTGGAAAACAGTATGGAATTTTCTCAGAAAACTAAAAATGGAACTGCTTTTTGACCCAGCAATACCACTGCTGGAATTATATCCTAAGAATCTTGAAATACCAATTCAAAAGAACCTATGCACCCCAATGTTCATAGCAGCACAATTTACAATAACCAAGTGCTGGAAGAAACCTAAATGCCCCCTACTCATGAGTGAATGAAAAATCTATGGTACATTTACACAATGGAATTCTATGTAGCAGAAAGAAAGAAGGAGCTCCTATCCTTTGCAACAGCATGGATAGAACTGGAGAGCATTATGCTAAGTGAAATAAGCTGGGCAGTGAAAGACAAATACCATATGATCTGACCTATAAGTGTAACCTAGTGAACAAAACAATCTAGCAAGCAAAATATAACCAGAGACTTTGTAATAAAGAACAAACAGACAGTAACCAGAGGGGAAGTAGGAGAGGGATAATGGGGGAATATAAGGGAAGAACCATCAAGGAACATGTATAAATGACACGTGGATAAGGCCAAAGGGGGTAGGTTTGAAGGTGAGAGGTGGGGATGTGTAGGGTGGTGAGGTTTGGTGCAGTGAAAATGGAGTCAACTGTGCTTGAGCGACAATAAAAACTTTAAAAAGGTAGATTAATGTAGACCCCTACTTTTCAAACTTTATGAATCTCTTGCGGTATCTTGATGAAAGACACATTTTCACTCAATAGGTCAGATTTGAAATATAAAAATCTGGATTTTTAGCAAGTTGCAGATGATTCTAATGTTGCTAGTATGTGAAGCAAACATTTGACAATCAGGAGTGTGTGTGGATAATTCCATCTTAAAAAATACTGATGTGGTAATATGGATATCAAGTAAAACATTAATGGGGTTGTGCAATAAAATGTTTACATACATAAACAAATCACACAGAAGTCCTTAAACATTTAGACATTTTATTTTACAGTCCTTATGCTTTTCTATATACTAAAAATAAAGAATAAAATTTTTCACAGAGAACATATTTCTGACTTGGATATCACTCAGGACTCTATAGCTTGCATAAAATGACTCAGTGATGCTTCTCTTAATCCTTAATGAGGCTGTTTTAAAAATGACATATAAACTGGGACTTCCCCAAAGGATAATGAGACATCTGTTACATAGACAGGGGCTTCCAAGCCACATTTTTTAAAATAGTTGTTCAAGTACAGTTTTCTGACTTTTCCTCCCACCTCTACCCAACCCCCTACCCCCCTTCCCTCCCATTTACATCCCCCTCTTCTTATTGTCCATGTAACCTTTATAATTGTTCCTGTAAAACCTTCACCCTTTCCCCCCGTTATCCCCTCCCTTCTTCCCTCTGGTCACTGTCAGCCTGTTCTCAATTTCAGTGTCTTTGGTTATATTTTGCTTGCTTGTTCATTTTGTTGATTAGGTTCCAGTTAACAGTGAGATCATATGGTATTTGTCTTTAACCATCTGGCTTATTTCACTTAGCATAGTGCTCTCCAGTTCCATCCATGCTGTCCCAAAGGTGGGAGCTCTTTCTTTCTTTCTACTGTGTAGAATTCCATTGTGTAAATGTACCATAGTTTTTTGATCCATTCATTTACCAATGGGCACTTAGGTTGCTTCCAGTACTTGTAAGCCACATGTTTTTGGCATTAGGATGGAAAAGACAAAGTAGCGATCCAGTAACCTATTATAAATATATGAAATTTGTCCACCTTAAAGCTAACATATTTACATTTGTAACATATGCAAAATTTTAGACAAATTATATAAGAAACTCTATTCTCCTCAGCACTGAAGACCCTTCCTTATAATAATAACTAGCACTTGTATAACATTTAGCAATTTACAAACTGTGTTCACATATATTATCATATTCCATACGCAGCAAACCTATGAGGTAGGTAGAGTATTAGCTCCATTTTCAGAATAGAAAAGAAACTCAGAGAAGTCCAATGACTCATTAAAAGGTACAATTTACAGTCAGGTGATGGTTATAAATCCAGTGTAGTTTCCATCATACATCCTAGATTGTATCGTAAAGTAAAGGAAGGTAAACTCCTGATTACCATTCATTTTGGTGGCGTGTTCAAGCATTCTCATCAAATAGAAGAAGTTTACATGGGTCATAGAGTGAAATGCTAAACTGAGCAACATGCAATCTGCATAAGCATTACATTACTTATTTCTCTCCACCCATGACTAGGGTCATCAAGTGTAGGAATGCTGTCTTTCTTGTTAATTTCTGCATTATTTCCAGTCTTTAAAACACCTTTTTCTGAAGGACAAATACCATATGATCTCACCTTTAATTGGAATATAATCAACAAAAGAAAAAAGCAAACAAAACATAATCAGAGACATTGAAATTAAGAACAATCTAACAATAGCCAGAAGGGAGAGGGAGAGGGAGTGGACAGTGTGGGGAAGGATTTTCAGGAACTACTATAAAGGACACATGGACAAAACCAAGGGGAAGGGCGAAAACAAGGGAGGTAGGTGGGATTGGCTGGGGTGGGGGAAAATGCAGACAACTGTAATTGAACAACAATAAAGTAATTTTTTAAAAATAAAACACCTATTTCCACACAGAAATGATCACTTTGACTGCCTGTCTACATACTGAGCCCCACCCCAATTTCAATGTTGAATTTAAGCAAGAAGTATATAGGAAATTCTAAATACTTTTGTGATTCAATATCTGGACATACAGCTTCTACTTCATATTTGATTGCATCCCAATTCATCTCTACTACCTTTTATACAGGTTATGGTCAACTGCCTAGTCATCTAGGCCCTCTAGGACTCATAAGCAGCTTTATTCTTGCAAGGAGTGTTCCCACCATCCTTCCAGAGAATAGAATTTTACCTGACTTGGAGTATAACATTCTGGTGGCAAAATTTTGGAGTGATGATGCCTGCCTAGACTACTGAGTACTAAACTTCCACATACAATGGATTTCTGGTCATCATGCCCCATTTACATTTCTGGATAAGCTTTCATTATTATTAAACCCCTGATTCTGACTGTTGGTCTGTATCTTCTATTTGTTTGTTTGAATCATGCTTTCCTAAACTATGTCTTACCTACAAAGTCTTATCTTATATCACTATTTGGATTTGAGGCAGAATCATTACATATAGTTGTTGTATTGGGCAAATGATTCCAGGGAATAAGAATGAGAGAGATGGATATAAATCAAGGAAGCAGGGAAAGTGAGTTCAAAGATGTCTTATTGAGCTGGCCTCAACTAAGTAAGACTCTTTGTTTAATTATGGTAAAAATTTTTAAAGAAGTTGTATAAACTCAATACCAGTCATGGGTGGAAACAGGGGGGTGAGTTTAGCCACCATCTTCTATCTTCCAATTAACAAAAGTTCACACATTCCCCCAGTTCTTCATTCTTACAATTTGTAAACATGTAGATATCAGGGATATTCTTATAGTAGTATTCACTAATAAATATCAGTCTAGGTGTTCAGAGGCATGCAATGGGGACCTGAATTGAGGTATTGTCAGATTGTACCTGCATGAAATATTTGGAACTCACACACTTGATTATCATAGTGACAGTTGGAATAAAGTACATATGAAGCCAAGATGTACAAAAGAGATATGTAATATATCTCAGTACTTGAGGATGGTCTTTTCTTCCTGTGTCAGAGCCATCCATATGCCTGAGTATTACTCAAAGTCTTGTCCTTTTGTCCTGGCTAGGTGGCTCATTCAGTTGAAGCATTATTCTATACATCAAAATGTTGTGGGTTTGATTTCTGACCAGGGTACATACCTAGGTTGTGGGCTTAATCCTCTTCCTTTTGTTGCTACATCTGTCATCTTTCATTAGCCTATGTTTAGCCATCAATTCTCTGTACATTATGGCAGTGGCTAACTATAAATAACAATAAGAAAACCAGAATGGGAAAACATATTCCAACACAGGAAAACAGTATTTTAAAAGGCAGCTGGAAACAAAAACTCAGGTTCTTCCTGGTGAAATAGACAACTTTTTTTGGATAGACTCTACTTTTTTAATCAAGGAGGTGCCTGATAACCAAAAACAAATGGTTCACTTCTCAAGCCTAAATGACTTCAAGGATTGGAGAACTATAGAAAAATATTTCTCAAAGACCAATACATAAAATGGTGCTGGTGCTGGTACAGTGTTTACCAGTTTATGTTAAAATGAAATGAAAGTAAAGTACCGAGCTGTTCATAGTTAACATCAATTTCAAAGATATTTCTAAGCTAATTTACTGAAGCATTGTTTGTAACAACAAAAGGTTAGAAATAATCAAAATGCCCATGAATAAGCAACTGTTAAACAAATTGGTAAGTCTGTACAATGGACTATTAAGTGGACATAAGAACCAGAAAGCTCTTTATGTACTGACATGAAATGCTTTTCAAGATAATCCTTTTTAGAAAAAAAAAAAATGTATAGACAGAATGCTCTACAATCACATGTATTTGCCTGTTGGCACATAGAATATGTTTGGAAGGATGTCCAAGGAAGAGACAACAGTGACTGCCTTCAGAGAGGGAAACTGAATGATGAAGGGCCAGGGGTAAGTGTGAGTCTTTTATTAACTGTATTTCTGTACATATTTGAATTTTGAACAGTGACTGTTCCTTGCCTAAATTTGTTTTATTTTTTACCTTGAAGTAGGCTTATAATGAAATAATAGGGTTTATAAATTGTGGGTAATTAGTTGTTTTATTTTTAATATACCCTTGCTTACTAAATAATAAGTTGGCAACACTATGGCAAGCTCACTTAAAACTTATGTACTCATATGAAATGCAAAATTTTGGGAAATACTTTCCTAACACCCACTTGGGGATTCAATAATCAATCTTTTTATGTTTTGTTTTTGTTTTTGTTTTTTGTATTTTCCTCTTACTTGTGTCTCAGTTCTGAACTTATGTCTCTGACTTGGACATTTGCTTAGTAGCCTACTCCTTCTAAGACACAGAACTTGCTGTACTTTTGTCAATGTCTTTTATTATCATCACCACTATCTTAGCCCTAAAATGGAATACTGTCACTGGGGCCCTTCTACCTCCTGATGAACCTCCCTAGTTTACAAAACTTGAATGTTTTTTTATAAATATTACTTATTATCACTTTTTTACTTGCTAAATACTTTAATTTTCAATTATGGTTGTCAGACAATATTTTATTAGTTTTAGGTGTACAATATAATGACTAAACACTTATAGAGCTTATGAAATGGTCACCTAGTAAGTCTAGTGCCCACCTGATGCAAAAACTTCTACTTATTCTTACATTTTCTTTATTTTTCTGTAAGTACCTTGAGACCATACCTGATAACTCATGTTGAATCACTTTGATGTCAAGTGTTTGCCTGGACAACCCCTCTTAAAATATCATGCTCTGCTTCTCTTACTGGAAGTGTTCCCATGAGTCTTCTAGGTGGGACTATCAGCTCTTCTTTACATCAAACTGGTCCAAATTGAGATTTCTGTGACAGAGATTGCTAGGTATCTACCTCATCATCTATTCTCACAATCTTTCTTCTTTGGTAATAAATCACTTAATTTTATTCAAGTGACAATACATATAGCTAAAAAACACAACTATTTCCCAATTAAGTGATTTGTGTCCAGGTAACTTGAAGCAATATGTGTCCAGGTAACTGAATTATTATCAATGAACTATAAGTAAAAATGTCATGAGAAATTTCTAGAAGATCCTAAAAAGAAACAAATGAGCCCCCCTTATTTTTCTCTTTCTCTATCCTGATGTTTAGAATATAAATATTATTCTAGAGCTCTACCAAATTCCTTGCTCTGTGATAATGAGGGCAGAATGGTTAGTTGGAAGGAATGTGA
Organism: Phyllostomus discolor; assembly: GCF_004126475.2. Taxonomy (NCBI): domain Eukaryota; kingdom Metazoa; phylum Chordata; class Mammalia; order Chiroptera; family Phyllostomidae; genus Phyllostomus; species Phyllostomus discolor. Next base: position 81,710,334 of record NC_050198.1, on the reverse strand, counting down.
GCCCCTGGATACTGTAGAACTACTATAGCTGTTCTGGACTTCTCATTTTTAGTTAACTATTATGTGAGGTACAGAAATATTATCCATCATATTCAAACAACTAATATAACTTAATAAGTTTTCTTTCCCTTGAAGCTGAAACTGATTCTGACTGATACATGGTCAGTGCCCATTTGCTGTAACTCTTTGAAGGTTACTAAATCATGCACCACAATGGTCCAGCACTCAACATGACTCACTAATGATACTTTTTTACATATGTAGAGGGACATAGATATCTACAAAATTTTCAGCCCTACCCATAATGTTCTTTCCTTTAATGCCTACAAACCAGTTTCTTATTATTCATTGTATACTTGCTGATTATTGATACATGATTGATTTAATTTTTCACCCCAGACCATGAGGGTAAAGAACACACCATGGCATGGGTGAAACATGGCTTCTCCAAGACAACCTGAGTAGAAGTTGTTGGTCGGAGCAAGTTCAAACTCACAAACACCAGCACGAATGATTGTTTAGAATAATAACTGCAAAAACTCTATTTACAGCTCAGATATATTTTCTGAGCTCCAGCTATATATGTTCACAGAGTATGGATATGTATCTACCTCAAAGTTCCAGACAACCCAGATTAATACATTCCAAAACAGAAAGCTTCATCTTTTCCCTAAAATCTCCCCTTCCCCTTATGCTCTGAATTTTATTGAATGGTATCATCATCCACCTGAAAGACATCCTTTAATCCTTGTCCTCATTCATTACAACCTTCAATCATCTTTTAAGCCTTGCCTATTCTACTTCTGTGAGAAATCTCAAGTCCATCTACCGAATCTCCCTTAACTATAGCAGTCATCATTACTTGCTTTGTCTTTTCCAATAATGCAAGACATAATCTCTTTAACAATCCACTCCAATGTAGGCTCCATGATATGGTGTAATTCATCTTTCAGAGATATTTCAAAGAATGTCACTCTCTTGTTTAAAAATCCTCAATGATATCCAGTCATGTGAAGATAAAAAAGGTCAACTCTTAAGTGTGATATTTAAAACCTTCTAAGATTTGGACTCATCCCACAGGGGTATCCTGACTCTTGCTACTCTAACCATCCAAACCTCTAACCATTTTCATAAATACTTCATTCATTACCATCTCTGTATATAGGATTAATGTGGTTTCTGAAAATGTGTGCATTCTTATCTAGTGAACTATTCAACCATAGAAACTCAAAAGAAAAATCTCCTCTAATATGAGCCTTCTTCAACTATCCTTTATTACTAGGCCTAGAGAATACATCCCTTCTTCATCAGTGTCCCCACATACAAGTTTACACATGTGTACTTTGTACATCCTTTATACTTTGCACATGACTGTACGATGTAGTAATGTTTCCACGTGGACTCAGGTATTAAAAAAGAGGAAATAATGGCATCCATATGGGGCAACATTAGTGCACACTATGCCACTGTGATAAATTCCCCAGACATTCCCATGGAGATGGGGCCTTGAGAGATCCACATAACAGGTTGCAACAATAAGTAGTCTTACTCTACACACTCATTTTCTACTCTACTAACTCAAGGGCCTCTTCATTCCCCAAAAGCACCAACAGCCATTTAACCTCCTCTCTAACTCAGATATCACCCAGGCCTTTGGCCAAGAATTTCTGGAGGCCTAGGCCCTTCTACCCCAGTGTCCATCTAAATCAGTGGCAGCTTTGCCTCCTGAGAAATGAGATATGTCTGAACAGCTAGACTTCTCACCATAGCTGACCCATCCCAGCTACTAAAGATGCTGTTCATTTTGCTTAGCCTGAACAGTCTCGTAAATGAAGCTAATCAAGGTCAAGAATAAAAGCTGTGGTACATTTACACAATGTAATACTTCTTAGCCATAAAAAAAGAAGGAAATCTTACCCTTTGTGACAGCATGGATAGACCTGGAGAGCATGATGCTAAGTGAAATAAGCCAGTTAGAGAAAGACAAGTAACATGATTTTACTCTTATGTGAAATCTAATGAACAAAATAAAGTAACAAACAATATAGAAACAGACCCATAGATAGAAAACAGACTTATAGCTGTCAGAGGGGAAGGGAATCTCAGGGCTGGGTGAAAAAGGGGAAGGATTAATAAAAAAATCTCATAGACACAGACATAAATAGGGTGATTATCAGAGAGAGGGGCGTGGGGAAGGTAGAATAAGATATAGGGGGGATAAATGGTGATGGAAGAGGACTTGATTTGAGTTGGTGAGCACACCATACAATACACAGATGATGTACTATAAAATTGTATGCCTGAAACCTATATAATTTTATTAACCAGTGTCACCACAATAAATTCAATTAAAAATAAAAATAAGCAAAAAAAGAATACATTCAAAACTAAATTTAATATTTCAGAATAAATATTTGTAGCTTATTACCTTTCTTTTCTTTCTTTTTAGAAAATATAGAATCTTTGCCTGGCTACACTCTCACTCCAACTACAAGCCCAGAGAGTAGAACAAATGCAGAAACGTTGCCCTGTTTTCTGCACAGTTAAGCAATGGAGAATTCAATATGTGTTTACAATGATAGCATTGTTAAAATAGCTCATGCTATGTTGCCAAATGAAGGATAACAGAGACATAAACACTGTCCTTAAAAAGATTCTTTTAGAGGAAAAGTATGATTCAAATCATTTACTGAAGTACTGTTTGAACAGATGGTGTGATTAACAGCCAACATGTATAAGTCATCTTGGGAGCTTATGTAAAAGTAAACAAGTGGAACAGAAAAAAATCACTTTATTCCCTTCAAAGAGTTATTCATTCATTTTACTAGGGAAACTGGAAAGTCTGTGTTTTGAAGGCTGTGTTTCCTTGGGGGATGTTAGAGTAAGCCAGGAGAAGAGTCTCTTTAGAGCAAAACCACAGAGGATGGGTGGAGCTCTGAATTTGCCTTCTGAAGGATGACATGGGCCTGAGAAGCTGAGACCCTCAGCATAGCAGAACCTTCCCAAGCACTAAGGACATTTCTTCATTTCTGTTTGTCCTGAAAGGCCTTATTTGCACAAGGGAAGAGAAGGGAGTTAAGAGTTGGGAACCAGTTATATTACTGACACTCTGCTAGAAACATTACATGCGCCCTTTTCTCTAAGACTAGCTCACAATGGCCCTGGGAGTCATACGTTATAAGGCTGAGTTTCCACTGGGGAAATTGGGGTGGAAAAGGGGCCTGTGGTCTCCCAAGGCCACATAGCCTCCTTTGTGCAGCTGCCATTGAAACCCTGACCTGTTGAGTTCCAGAGCTCTTAGGAGAGAGCGCTAATTACAGAAAGGAGAGCACTGACCAGGATGTCTGGACACATGGATATGAAAGTTTCCTCCACTAGCTAGTCCCTTGGGACATCAGCTGTTCTCTTTTGTGCCACTTTTCTCAGCTTTACAATGTGGGCACTGTAGCAGATAGGCTCCAGTGTCCTCATGTGGGTTTCTAAATAGCATTAGAATAGTAAGTTGGCTCCCCCAGCCTTATTTCTTTTTTCAAATTAAATTTTAAAAGGATTTTATTTACTTATTTTTAGAGGGAGGGGAAGGGAGGAAGAAAGACGGAGAGAAACATCAATGTGTGGTTGCCTCTTGCATTCCCCCTACTGGTGACGTAGCCCACAATCCAGGCATGTGCCCTGACTGGGAATTGAATCAGTGACCCTTTGGTTCACAGGCCATCACTTAATCCACTGAGCCACACCAGCCAAGGAAAAATAGTAAGTTGGTTCCCCCAGCCCTATTTCTAACTTTCCCCAACTGACATAAAGAAAAAAAAATGTTGGCACAGTGGTGCAGCTCTAGCCATTGTCACCCACTTGGACAAATCTCCAAGAGATCGCCTGACCCCTGGTAGAGCTCCTCCCTTACTGCCTTCACCACAGCACACTCCATTGGTGGTGCCAACCACAGGTCATTGCAGTGATCTTTCATTTGTCTAATATTTATTGAGTGTGTAGTAATGCTCCAAGCACTGTGCTACATACTGTGGAAAAAATGGTGAGCAAGAAGGACACACTGTCTCTCCTCCCAATATGAGATCTAGTGTTGGAGACTAGTGTGCACAAGTGAACAAATAATTAAGATATAGATGGGATAGTGTGAGCATAAGAAAAGGGAACAGGAGTTCTACCTGAGGACTCAATTATGCTACTCTATTGTACTTATGTTGACACCAAACTAAATACATGTTTTACCAACCACCCAGATATTTAACATATTAGCTGACTGTTTCAGATTTGGTTGCCTTTTATTCTGCCATTTGGTACCACTTAGGTCTACATGTTGGTTTCCCAAGTCACTTATAGCCAAAAGTTGCCAGGAAGGCAATGAGATCTTTTTTGTTTCCCAAAAGCTACAGAATTAATTAAGTAGGAAAGCATATTTAGTGTTAGTAATCCAGAAATAAGCTCCTTCTCTTGGGCATGTTCTTGTAAATACTTCTTCACTCTTTCATGTGAAGGGCCTTCTCATTGCTTCTCTGGGACCTAATGCTGGAGCCTTTAAAATAGTTTCCCTTTGCAACTTTGAAAACTTTGATGCTGTATTCCTCAGAAGATGTAGTTCCACCTCCTTTGCTGGCCTTTTTATAAATGGACATTAGGAGTGTCCTCTCCCCATTTAGTAAAAGGGTACCTGCTTTTGAGTTACACTTGAAATTCACTCCAGGTCTCTGCTAGATAGATGGGAAAAGCCTACTTGCATGTTCTGCATTGATACCTGACACTGCTCAGCCCAGAAATTCTTTCCTGGGCTAGAATGATCCCTTGGAACATTGCTCCAGATCAACAGCAGGAGGAAATTCCTGTAACCTCAGATTCCTGTCTGGTAGGGCACTTACTACTTTGTAATCACCTTATAGCCACTTGTACCCAAATGTCACTCCCTGACCCAACCATGACTTCCTGCAGGCAACAACTCTGGTATGGTTTTTCTGAGATGTTATATGCCTAAACCACTATCTTGCATGTAGGAGGTTCTTGTTCAATGTTTAGCCAATGTTCAAACTCCTAACATGTTTTTTGTGCTCTTAGTAGTGTTTTGTTGTCACATAAGCCTACCATAAATCATTTCCAATGGCAACCCTGTTGGAATGGCAATACTGTTTCATTGTTTTACCAAAGGGTAAAAATATACCATCTAAACTGCTTAACTCAGAGGATCTTTCAGATTTTTAAAATGTTATATTTGTTCATATCCAGTAATTTGTTACAAAAGTTAACTTCTGGCTTTAAAAATAACATGCTTGTTCTAGGGGAGGAAAGAATACTGCAATAGGTCCTTAATTTGTTATGCTGGCCTTTTCTTTAAACTACAGTCCACCTATAGGATAACAAATGTAAATGAAGTATTGCAATAATGTCTTCTATGTCCATAACAATTTACTTGTATTGTTTTCCCATTTAGTTTCCATAAAAAGCTTTATATTTAATCAATTTTTTAAAAAATATCAAATATAATTTATTATGTTGTTTGATGGTATTCATATAGACCATAAAAAACAAGCCATACCTGAAATCATAGAGCTAAAAAAGTCCTGAATGACTTTCTAGTGCCATAGGAGAGTTCTTGATGTGAGAAAGCAGGTCACACCTTTTTCTATAGTGTAACCTAATGACTGAAAATAATCAAGCATGAGAATAGGGAACCCTAATGTTTTTAATGGTCATGCCTAAACAGTGGATTCTTTATGGTTTTAGTTGAATTACCTATAGTTTCCTGTGAGTTTCATGTTTTCTGTTTTGATTGAAAAAATGTTTATTAAAAAGATTAATGGGTTAGATCCATATGCTTTACAGAAGAGAAAACCAAGGTCCAGGGTGTTCTGGCACAACAGGGTGAAAATCTGGCCTCATGGCTTTTAGATTAAGTTGTTCTTTGAGTTCCAATTTGGGGAAGACGTAATCTTAGAAATTCATCTTCATTTAATCCACAAGTTGGATAAAATTGGAATTCTATGGGTTTGAGAACCCAGTAGTCATTCTAAAATCAAATAGGAAACATGTTTTTGCATAAACAATGAATATGCTTATGAAAATTTGACTCTCTTTTGACAGAATATTCAATTGGACACATAATCTTGCATGCATTCCACTTGCCCTACTTTCTAGTTTCTCCTCTCGGTCATATGCTCTTCCCAAGTGCCTGTTGCCAACATTAAATTCAATCATCCAAGGATATTTATATCCTCTGGTGCAAAAGATTAGTCTGTTTTGGCAAATGACTGTCAATTCATCTGTGTATGAGTTAGTTTCCCTGAAAGAAATCTGAACTTTTATTAATACATAATGGGGGCTAACTCCTGCTAATTGCTATCACTTCATAATTAGATTGGCAGAAATTTCACTCCAGGTTCAGGAGATATGAAAATGGCAGGCTTAAAAACAACCTTCTCTGAGGACTCTGAGACTGAGGACTGTGAGATCAAAAGGATGTTTCCAGGACTTAGTTCCATGAGGAATTCAAAGGGCAGAGATAATCACAAAGGAGTAAAGTTAGATGGAAGACACGAGATATATGGATGTCTAAGAAACTACTTTTTGCAGTGACCTATCAGGTATGGTTGGTCTCCAATTAGCATAATGCAAAAAGCGGATGCAAGGTGTCCAGGCTAGACAATATGATTTTAAGAATAATCACCATCTCTTCTAGATCAGCAGCTGGCAAACTATAGCATGAGTGCCAAATTTAGCCCACTGACTGTTTCTGTAGATAAGGTTTTATCACATTACAGCCATACCCATTTGTTTTCATAATCCCTGTGGTTGCTTTTGTGCTATAATGGCAGAGCTGAGTACTTGAAACAAAAATCTATGGCTTGCAAAATCTAAAATATTCTTAGTTACAGAAAAATTTACCAGATCCTAGTTCTAGATCATAAAAGAGAAACTTTAGAAGAAATAATCCTGGAAGAGAGCCAGGGTAAAAGGGAGTTAAAGTAATCCCAACCTATAGTGTTGAAGCTTAGTAATGAAAGACCTTAACATAGAGAAAGAAGGGTAGGGGAAAACTATTTCCAGATTAAAATATACACATATGAGGATATTTCTATAAGGGTAATTTTGAGTCATCTAAAATTGATATTAGTAAACTACAGCCTTCTGGTCAAACCTGGCCCAGCATGGTTTTGTAATTAAAGTTTTATTGTTAAACACAATCATACCCATTTATTTATATATTTTCTATGGCTGTAGCACTATTACAAAAAAAACTTGTTGTAACTAGGTAAGACATTTAACTCTCCATTTTTCCTCAATCTTCCTCTCTTCTGGTCTTTCTCTAATTATAAGACCTTTGAATCAGTTTTAAGGGCTCTTTTTTTCCTTCCTAGATTTGTCTACCCATCTCTACTCCTTTCAGCCACATTTCTAGTTTTATCCATTATTCTAAGTAATCTGAAAGAACAAATGAAAGAAACTTTATTTTCAGAAAATATTTTGGCCTTGTGATTGCATTTCATGTCTCAAAATCATAGGTAACACAGTAAGCTTGAAATTTTAAGATTCAGTATCTGCTTACACAAATTTCTCCTAACATATTAATTAATATATTGATGCTATGTTGGAAGAATGCCTACAGTGACATGCCAAGGGTGCTGTTTTGTTCAACATTTTTATCAAATGATTTAGATAAAAACCCAGAAGACAAATATGTCAAATTTTTGGTGACATGGAAAAATTAAGAAGTGCTTAGGTAAAGTTTAGGGTACCAGAATTAGCATTCAAAAAGACCTCAGTTGAAGGGAACTCTGAGTTGAACTGAACAAAATGAAGGAAATAGTAAAGTTGAGCCCTGACCTTAAAAGAACATCAATTCAACAGTTACAAGACATCAGCTAATTTTTTAAGTGTAATTTGTGTGGAAAAATTAGGGATAGTGGTCTTACTTCCTTGCTAAGCACCATAACACTAAAAATAGCTGTATTGTAAGATGATTAGTATAAGAATATTGCCACAATTTGTAGTTTTTCCATGTTGGACACTGATCATTCTATGCTTTCAGAAGGTTGTCTGGTTCAAAGGATCATTCTTCAAGAGGACACTGGAAAAATCAAGTCTATTCATAGGAATAGATTTGATTTGTGATTGAGAGTTCTTGATACTAACTATATCATCTGAGTTGAAATGAAAGGACCATGACATTCTTGACTTGAAAAATAATCTTTGAAGAGCTAAAGGGTTTCCTGGGACATAAGACTTAGAGTGGTAAAACTGAGAGAGTTCAGGACAAACTAAGATAATTAGTCAATCTGCACAATGCTTCAGCCACATTTATCTTCTATGTATTCAGAAATGAGTTCCTTTTTCATGGAAATATCTTCCCCTAAATTTTCACATAATTCATTTGTGTTGTTTTCATCTCAAACCAAACATCACCTTCCTTAAAAACAAACACATATAATAACAATCTTGTTCTACCACTTTCTTTCATATAACCCTGTTTTATTTTCTTCATAATAGCTATTGTTATCTGAATTGCTTTGTTACTTGTTGCCTGTTTCATCATGATAGAACATAAATTAAATAAGAAGGGAAGCATTGTTTATTTTGCCCATCAAAAATTCAAACAGAGCTGAACACCTACTAAGAACTCAATAAATATTTATTGAAGAGATAAATGTATGAGTGATTCTGTGTGACTGTAAAGCCTAGATTGAATTCTCTGATATAAACATGAAAAAGCTCTGGGAAAAATACACATAAAATAAATAAAATAAGTTTTACCTGGTAAACATTCAGATTAGGCTGTACAGATCAGTATGCTACTGGGAAGGGCCTAGTGCAGCCTGATTATAAGTCAGGGAAGCTGTCGTTAGTTAGGCCTTATGACATTGTTATGTAAGTAGTGTCTATGTCCAAGAGAGTTGAGTCTAGGCTGTTTGCATGATTTGTGCTGTGCTTCTGAAATGAAAAAAAAAGTTATTTTTGCCTTAAACCTCTTACAATTCTTTGCCTCTGGTGAAGCTATCACCAGAGACTTTAAGAAATTTGAAATCAAAAGATTCAAAGAAAAGACATCTAATGCATAACAACCAACTTCCCTTTTAGAAATATTGGCAATAAGATTTCTTTCCATTAAGAACTCCCAATAATATGCTTATCTTCTCCCAAGATTCCTATCCATTGCATCATAACTAAGTCCATAACATCATTTCCTCTCAATGCTTCTTTAACTTTCTAACAAATAAAATTTTCAGCAAGGTAAATCCTAAATTTATCAGATGCCCTACTCTTAGCAGAATGAGACTTCCATCGGAGCCTGGAGAGCTGAAGCTTTCCATTCTTACTGTACCTTGCCTCTATGCCAATTTTTTTATCTTCATTGGGAAAGCATCATCCATATCCTCCATGAAACAGTTCCTTGATGTCACTGCAATTTCTCCTAATTTGTATGTTCTTTAAAAAGTTCACTACTTTATTCTTCTTCAATTTTGTGGATTTCTCACTGGTATATCAAACCTGTTTTATCACATTTTTATAAAATATATCAAATTTTAATATACAAAATTGAGAAGGTACGTAAAATAGAATTAGAAAGAAAATTTTTTAGGAATGATTATTCACCTAGGCAGAACCCTGTCTTCTAAGGAAGGAATGACTCACAAAAGCCCAATAAGAAGTGACTATCTGGCTGAAATTCTCTTCTGTTGTCTTCCTACTGAGCATCTTTTATCAATCAATATATCTTTTCTTGTACCAAAAAACTGATGAGTAACAATTTCAAGGAAAAATTGATGAGTAAAAATTTGGCAGGGTCAGATAGCCAAAAGGAGTATGGTTAAATGCAATATAAAAATACCTGAAAGGATAAATTCCTAGAAATACAATCTTCTAAAACTGAATCAAGAAGAAACAGAAAATTTGAACTTATGGATAACAACCAATGAAATTGAAACAATAATAAAAATATTCCACCTGATTAGTATAACTCAGTGGATTGAGCATGGGCCTGTGAACCAAAGGTTGCAGATTTGATTTCCATTCAGGGCACATGCTTGGATTGTGGGGCAGGTCCCCAGTAGGGGGTGCATGAGAGGCAACCACTCATTGATGTTTCTCTCCCTTTCTTTCTCCCTCCCTTCACCTCTCTAAAAATAAATAAATAAAATATTTAAAAAATAAAATATTCCAACAAATAAGAGTTCTGAATTAGATCGCTTTGCAGATGAAATTTGCTAAACATTCAAAGAAGAACTAAAACCTGTTGCCCTGGCTGATGTAGCTAAGTGGATTGAACACTGGCCTGCAAACCAAATGGTCACTGGTTTGATTCCCAGTCAGGGTACAAGCCTGGGTTGTGGGCCAGGTCCCCAGTAGGGGGCATGTGACAGGCAACCATACATTGATGTTTCTCTCCCTCTCTCCCTTTGCTTCCCTCTGTCTATAAAAACAATTTTTTAATTTAAAAAGAACTAAAACCTTTCTTTCTTTAACAATTTGAAATATATCAAAAGGAGGGAAGACTCTCAAGTTCATTTTATGAGGCTAGCATTATCCTAATTCCAAAAAGAGATAAGACATTACAAAAGAAAGAAAATTATAGCCCAATATGCCTGATAAACATGGATGCAAAATTCCCCAACAAAATATTAACAAACCAAACACAGCAATACATTAAAAAGATCATACACCATGATCAAGTGGGATTTATATCTGGGATGCATGGTTAGTACAATATCTAAAAATAAATGAATGTAATACATCACATAAACAAAACAAAAGATACAAATCATATGATCATATCAAAAATTGCATAAAAAGCATTTGAAAAAATTCAGCATACATTTATGATAAAAACCCTCATCAAAGAGAGGATATAGAGAATATACCTCAACATGATAAAAACTGTATATGAAAAACCTACAGGTAGCATCATACTGAAAGGGAGAAACCTCATAACGTTTTATTTAAGTTTAGGAACAAGACAGGGATGTACACTTTTGCCAATGTTATTAAATGTAGATCTGGAAGTCTTAGTTACAGCAATCATTCAGGAAGAAGAAATAAAAGGCATCCAAATCAGAAAGGAAGAAGTAAAACTATATTTGTAGATGAAAGAATACTGTATATACTGAACACTAAAGACTCAAAACAAAAAATTACTATAATTGATAAAAAATTCACTAAAGTAGCAGGACACAAAATGAGTATCTCAATATTGGTTTCATTTTATACACCAATAATAAGCTATCGAAAGTGCAATAAAGAAAACAACCTCATTTGAAATTATATCAAGATATTAAATACCTAGAAATAAAATAAAAATATAAGAAGGTAAAAGTTCTATACTCAGGAAATTATAAGACACTGAAGAAAGAAATTGAAGAAGATACAAATGAATGGGTGCATATACCCTCCTCATGGATAGGAACCATTAGTATCATTAAATGTCTATACCCCTACCAAAGCAATCTATAGGTTCAATGCAATTCCTGTCAAAATACCAATGGTAGAAGATCGAAGATGGCAACAAAATAGATGAAAGTTGTACTCACTTCCTCCCAGAACCAACTGGGATTACAACTAAAGTATAGAAAAATAAACTTGAATAACCAATGGAAGACCAGCTGAAGAGAAGTCTTCTAAACAAGGATTTACAGAAGAAGCCACATCAAGACTGGTAAGAATGGCAAAGACTCAAAAAGTGCTACCCTTGATCATATGTGTGGCAGCTGAGATTCTGGAAGGCTATTTAAGCTTCAAAGGTTCACCCTAAGAAGTGCGAAGTCTCAATCTCACACTAGATTCCCTAGCTCAGAACACCAGAGCCAGGAAGAGACACCCATATGACATCTGGCTATGAAATCCAATGGGGTTTCTTTTCACCAGGAATGAACCAGAGTCTGCTAGTGACACAAGTGAGCTCTTACAGAGTCAATGCACAAAATCTCTTTTGTTGTCACTAACCATGGATTCTGGCACAGAGAAAGTGTAGAAGACTGCAGTTGTGTGAGGAGAAGCTTGGTTTCATGGCCCTGGGGAGATACCTGAAAAAATAGCCATCAGAACTCCTGTTTTGCATCCCTCTCTCACACCACAGACACTATCTTTCTTTAGTGGAGCACTCCTCTCTTTAGGCATCAACCTGGGGAAAAGCAATAGCCCCACTCTCTAGGCTCCCTATCAACCGACCCTGAAAAACTTATGCCCAGGTGTAGAGATCCTGGAAGACTCAGAGGGCGTGAATGACTGATTTGTGTGGCTTTGGGGAAGGTGTCATTCCCACCACTTTTCCATGAAATTGACCAGTGCTTCCCCTCATGAGAGATCTGCTAGCAACAACCTCTCTACTCCTGGTGGCCACAGCCTGCTGAGCTCAGACTCCCAAAACAATTTGAGACAGAATGAGGTGTATGATTCTAGGATGGGGCCATTTTCCCTTGCATACCCAACCAATGCAGAATATTCTTTTCACACAGTCAAATCTTGGTCTGTTTGGGCTTGAAAAACTCCACTGGCTTCACCCTGAACTGCCTGAGACCTCACCTCATCACAGAGGTCTGCTGGCAACCTCTAGGGGAGTAGCTATACTTGGTATATCCTGAAACATTTGCTGAATGACCTCAGACCCACTTCTGGCTCTGGGTTTGAACCTGTATCAGTCTGGATAACACCACTCACCCCTACCTGGTCACTTACCAAGAACCTACCTAGTCTCATGCAAGTTGAGTACTGCCAGAGGCGTTTTCAGTGATTGAACCTAACAAACAGCCAACAGAAAAATGCAGGCAAAGTGAGATCTTGGTGTTCTTTGGATTTTTTGCTGACCTGTCCCCAGACATGATGCAGGTGAAAGCTGGTCTTGGTGCAAAACTTGGTCCTTCCCATGCACACGCAGGACCAGCAGAGGCAGCCATAAACTGTGGATTATAAACAGGTTCTTCAGGGCCTATCACAAACAGAATCTGACATTGACCTGCACAAGAGTACCTCCTAAGAAGCACCAGAACCAACACTCCCTCTAGTCAAATCAGACACCATCACAGCAGAGTCCAATTAGCTTCACAAGTGGCATATCCAAAGGAAGATCTCCACATGCACCCTACACTACTGAGGCAAATTCTGCTTCATGTGGTCCACACATGTACAATAACTCATGCACTGTGGTTGGGGTCAGTCCTCATAGTCAACCAGCTCAAAGGTCGACCCCATGCATGAAGGGGCCAATAGCAATCAAGACTCAATCACAACAAAAGGACTCACATAACTGACACAAGAAACATTCTTGGAACACTTGGCTGAAGTGAACAAGGAGCCTGCAGCACTGGGTCCCATGGATATCTACTACATAAGGCCACCCTACCAAGACTGAGAGACATAGCAGATCTGCCTAATACTTAGATACAAATACAAAGATGCAGCCAAAAGGGGAGACACAGAATTATGCCTCAAATGAAAGAATAGGAGAAATCTCCAGAAGAGCTAAATGAAATGGAAGCAAGCAATTTACCAAATATAGAGTTCAAACAGTTGTAAGGATGCTCAAGGAACTTAATGAAAACTTCAACAACGTGAATAGAGAACATGTATATAGAAAACATAAAAACACTCAGAAATGAAGAGTACAATATATGAAATAAAGAATATAGTAGAAGGATTAAACAGTAGGTTAGATGAAGCAGAGGACTGAATCAGAGATTTGGAGGACAAGGTAGCAGAAAACACCAAATCAGAGCAGCAAAAAATAAATAAATAAAAATAATAAAAGAAATGAGAATAGTTTAAGGAACATTTGGGATAATATGAAACATAATGAAGTCCACATCCTAGGGGTACCAGAAGGAGGTCAGAAAGACAGTAAGGGATTTAAAACCTATTTGAAGAAATAATGACTGAAAACTTTCCTGACCTGTTGAAGAAAGAAGACACACAAGTCCAGGAAGTACAGAAAGTCCCAAAAGAAAATGAATCCAAAAAGCACAATACCATGACACATAATAATTAAAATGGCAAAAGTTAAAGACAAAGAGAGAATCTTAAAACAGCAAGAGAAAGAAAGTTACTTACAGGGATTCCCATAAGATGGCCAGATGATTTCTCCACAGAAACATTTATGGTCAGAAGTGAATGGCATGAAATATTTAAAGCAATAAAAAGAAATCCCTACAACCAAAAGTACTTTACCCAGCAAGGCTAACATTTAAAATTAAAGGAGAAATAAAGAGCTTCCCAGACAAGAAAAGCTAAAGAATTTCATTACCACCCAAGAAATATTATAATAAGTAATAAAGGGACTTCCTTAAGACGAAGAAGGAGAAGAAGAAAACTCCAAAAGGGACATAGTTATATAGAATACATATCAATAGTAACTTTCAACATAAATTGCTTAAATGCTCCAAGTAAAAGACATAGGGTAGTTGAATGAATAAGAAAATGACTCATAGATATGCTGTCTACATGAGACTCACCTCAGAGCAAATGATACACATAGGCTAAAAGTAAATTGATGAAAAAAGATATTTTATGCCAATGGAAATGAAAAAAACTAGGGTAGCAATATTTATGTCAGACAAAATAGACTTTAAAACAAAGGCTACAATAAGGGGGTGGGGGAGATAACATAATGATAAAAAGAACAATCCAACAAGAGGATATAATGCTTTAACACAATGTAGGAGCAACTAAATACATAAAGCAAATCTGGATGAACATAAAAAGGTATTGATTGTCATACAGTCACAGTGAGAAATTTAAATACCCCATTGACATCAATGCATAGATCTTCTAGACAGAAAATCAACAAGAAAACAGTGACCTTAAATGATCCACTAGATCAAATGAATTTAATTGATCTCTTTAGAGCATTTCATCCCAAAGCAGCAGAATATACATTGTTTCTCTTCCTTTTTAGATTTTATTTATTTATTTTCAGAAAGAGAGGAAAGGAAGGAAAAATAGAAGGAGAGAAATATTGATGTGTGATCACCTCTCAAATGCCCCCAATTGGGGACCCAGTTCACAACCCAGGCATGTGCCCTGACTGGGAATTGAACTGGCAACCCTTTGGTTCATAGGCCTCACACAATCCACTGAGCCCATCAAGCCAGGGAAAATATACATTCTTTTCAAGTGTATATGGAACATTTTTAGAAGAGACCACATGCTATGACACTAAAGTCTCAATAAATGTAAGAAGATTGAAATCATATCAAGCATCTTCTCTGAAAACAATGCTATGAAACTAGAAATCAATTGCAAGATGAAAACTGAAAAACACACAAATATATGATAGTTAAACAGCATGTTACCAAGTAATAGATGGGTAAATAATGAGATCAAGGAACAAATCAAAAGATACCTTGAAACAAATTAAATAAGAACACAACCACCTCAAATCTATGGGACACAGTGAAAGTAGCTTTAAAGGGAAATTCATAGTATTACTGGCATACCTAAAGAAATAAGAAAAATTTTAGTCAATCTAATTTATCATTTAAAAACACTAGAAAAAGAACAACAAAGAGAACTCAAAGTTAATTTAGGAAAGGGAATGATACATACTGAGCAAAAATGAAAGGAATAGAATCTAAAAAACAGTATCACAAATCAATGAAACCAAAAGCTGGCTCTTTGAAAATATAAAAAGACTGAGAAACTTTTAACCAGACTCCTTAAGAAAAAAAACAGAGAGGACACAAATAAATAAAATCAGAAATGACAGAGGAGAAGTAACAGCTGACACCATAGAAATACAAATGATTGTAAGAAAATATTATGAACAACTGTATGCCAACAAATTAGAAAATCTGATTGAAATGGATAAATTCCCAGAAACATACAAAACTGAGTCATTTCAAAACTGAGTCAGGAAGAATAAAAAAACTCTGAATAAACCTATTATAACAATTGAAATGGAAACAGAAATAAAAAATCTCCCAACAAACAGAAGTCCTGGACTGGGTGACTTCATAGGTAAATTTTTCCAAACTTTCAGAGAAACTAACACTTCTCCTTCTGAAACTATTCCAATAGTTCAAGAGGGAAGACTCCCAAACTGATTTTGTGAGGTCAGTATTATCCTAATTCCAAAACCAGATAAAGACACCACGAAGAAAGAAAATTCTAGAACATCCATGATAAAACTCTAGATGTTAAAATCCTCAAAATATATTAGTAAACCAAATCCAACAATACATTAAAATGATCATACATGGTGATCAAGTGGTATTTATTTCAGAAATCCTAGGTTACTACAATTTCTGCAAATCAATAAACATAATATACCACATTAACAAAATGAGGGTGAAAATCACATTATCATATCAACAGAAAAAGCAATTGATAAAATTCTTCGCCTATTTATGATGATATCACTCAGCAAAGTAGCAATAGAGGGTGAACATACCTTAGCATATAAAGGCCATATATAACAAACCCATAGACAACATCATACTCAGCATGAAAAAATCTAAAAAAGTGCTTCCCTTAAGATTAGAAACACAACAAAGATGTTGGTTTTTACCACTCTTACTCAGCATAGTACTGGAAGTTTGAGCAAGAGCAATCAGAAAAGAAGAAATTTAAAGCATACAAATCTGACAAGAAGAAGTACAAGTGTCATCATTTGCAGATGGTGTGATCCTTCATACAGATAACTCTAAAAATTTCACCAAAAGCCTACTAGAACTGATAAATGAATTCAGTAAAGTAGCAGAATACAAAATAAATACTCAGAAATCAGTTGGCTTTTTATACAACAATAATGATGTTTCAGCGAGGGAAACTAAGAAAACAGTCCCATTTACAACTGCATAAATTAAATAAAATACCTAGGTTTAATTTTAACCAAGGAGGTAAAATCTCTGTTTGGAAAATGATAAGACACTGAGGAAAGTAAATTGAAGAAAATGCAAAAGAGTGGAAGTGTATATTGTGTTCATGTATATAAAAAATTAATATTGTTAAAATATCCATACTACCCAGAGCTATCTATAGACTCAGTACAACCTCTATCAAAATACTAATAGTGCATATCACAGAATTATAACAAATAATCCAAACACTTTAGAAAGAAGAACAAAATTGGAAAAATCATGTTACTTGATATTAAGCTATAATAAAAGTTCATAGTAATAAAAACAGCAAAGAACTGGCATAAAAACAGACATATAGATGGAAAAGAATAGAGAGACTATAAATAAACTTATGTCTATATGGTTAATTAATATTTGAGAAAGGAGGCAAGAAAATACAAGATAGTCTATTCAATAAATGGTGTTGGGAAAATTGAATGGATACATTCAAAAAATGAAACTAGAGGCCCTGGACAGGTTGTTTAGTTGGTTGAAATGTCCCAATAACTAAGGTTTCAGGTTTACCCCTGGTCAGAGCATATACAAGGGTCAAGCTATGAATGCATAGATAGGTAGAACAATAGGCAAATATCTCTCTCTCTCAAATCTACAAAAAATATAAATAAAAAATAAAAGTAATCTTCAAAATGAAACTAGAACAAGTACTTATACCATACACAAGAATAAACTCAAAATCAATTAAACACTTAAATGTAATGCTTGAACCCATAAAAAATCCTAGAAGAAAACAGGCAGTAAAATCTTGAATTTTGCTTGTAGCAATATTTTTTTTTCTGATATACCTCCTTGGACAAAGAAACAAAAGAAAATACAAACAAATGGAACTACATTTAACAAAAAATTTTTACACAAGAAAGGAAGCCATGAAAAAAAAGAAACCTATTGAATTGGACAGTATATTTGCCAATGATACATCTGATAGGGGGTTAATATCCAAAATCTATTAAGAGCTCATAGAGGTCAACACCAAAAATCAAAGAAACAATTCAATTAAAAAATGGGCAAACGTTCCACATATAAGTGAGATCATATGCTTTTGTCTTTCTCTGACTGTCTTATTTCATTTAGCATAACAACTTCCAATTCCATCCACGTTTTCACAAAAGCTAAGATTGTCTTCCTTTTTATGGCTGAGTAGTATTCCTCTGTGTAAATATACCATAGATTTTTTTTTTCTTTTTAAGATTTTATTTATTTATTTTTAGAGAGGGAAGGGAGGGAGGGAAGGAGAGAGAGAGAGAGAGAGAGAGAGAGAGAGAGAGGCATCAGTGTGTGGTTGCTGGGGATTCTGGCCTGCAACCCAGGAATGTACCCTGGCTGGGGATCGAACCTGGGACACTTTGGTTCCCAGCCCGCGCTCAATCCACTGAGCTACGCCAGCCAGGGCAGATTTTTTTATCCAATCATCCTGTAATGGGCACCTGGGCTGTTTCCAGATAATGACTAATGTAAATAACACTGCAATGAACATTGCAGGCTGCATATATTTTTTTGAATTACTGTTTTGTGTTTCTTTGGGTATATTTCTAGAAGTGATCTCATTTATATGTGGAGTATAATCACGAAAACAATTTAACAAAGAAAATAGAAGCAGAAGCATAGGTACATAAAATAGACTGACAGCTGTTAGAGGGGAGAGACTTTGGGGAGCTGGATTAAAAAGGTAAAGGGATTAAGGAAAAAAACCTCACAGGTACAGATAACAGTATGGTAACTACCAGAGGACAGGTGGGTGGAGGGAGGTAGAAAAGAAGGTAAGGGGGGTAAATGGTAATGGAAGGAAACAAGTTTGGGTGGCAAACACACAATACAATATAGAGATGATATATTATAGAACTGCACACCTGAAACCTATATGATTTGATTAACCTATGTCACTCTAATAAATTAAATTAAATTAATTAAATTAAATTAAATTAAATTAAAAAGTTATTTGGAACTCACACATAAAATTGTTTACCATGTGTGGCCACAAAACTGGTTTCCTGAGACTGGGATATGAATTACAGCCATGCTCAGATGGAGGTGTAGATAAATACACTGTACCTCCTAACAAAACCAAAAGAAGGACAACAAGAAATTAAAAAACAAAAAACAACTAGGACTGCCAGAAAATCAAACTGTATGGAAGTTTGACAACCAAGGAGTTAAAGAAGAAACACTTGTAGGCTGGTAGGAGGGGTAGAGATGAGCAGACAGGGCAGAGAAAACTCACGGCAGGTGGCAGCTTGCAGATAGTGCAAGGTGGAGGCTGGCAGACCAGGTAGTCCTAAATTTGCATGTGTATAAACCCGGAGGAATAACTGGGGAGTGAGACAGACTATTTGAAGTCATGAAAGGGAAAGACCTACATCCGAGATCACTCTATCCAGCAAAGCTATCATTTAGAATGGAAGGGCAGATAAAGTGCTTCCCAGATAAGGTCAAGTTAAGGAGTTCATCATCACCAAGCCCTTATTATGTGAAAGGCTAAAGGGACTACCTAAAGAAAAGAAGATCAAAGCTATGAACAATAAAATGGCAACAAACTCACAACTATCAACAACTTAACCTAAAAACCAAACCAAACCAAACCAAACCAAACCAAAACAAAACAAAACAAACTCAGCAAACACCTATAACTGGAACACAATTGCAGAAATAAAAATCACATGAAGGGTTATCAGTGGAGAGGGGAGAATGGGAGAAAATGTATAGGGAATAAGAAGCATAAATAGTAGGTAAAAAATAAGCAGAGGGAGGTTAATAATAGTATAGGAATTAAAGAAGTGAAAGAACTTGTATGTACGGCTCATGGACATGAACTAAGGTGGGAGAATGCAGGTGGGGGGTTGCAAGGTGGAGGGGAAAATGGGACAACTGTAATAGCACAGTCAATAAAATATATTTAAAAAATTAAACCAATAAATGTAAAAAAAAAATAAAAAGGAAAGTTCTTGTCCAGCACTGGGTGCTTCCAGCCAAGATGGAAGCATAGGTAGATATGCTTTACTTCATTGCACAAGCAAAAGAAGGATAATGACCAAAAAAAAAAACAAAAACAAAAACAAAAACAAAACAGAACCAGAACTGCCAGAAAAACACACTGTATGGAAGTCTGACAACTGAGAAGTTAAAGAAGATACATTCATTCAGACTGGTAGGAGGGGCAGAGATGAGAAGCTGGGGTAGAGAGGATTAATGGCAAAGCAGGGGCTGGTGGACTGGGTGGGCAAGAGGGTAGCTGGTGTAGAGGGGGGTTCCACATTTGTGTGTGGATAAGTGGGGAGGAACAACTGGGGTGCTAGACAGACTGTACAATCCAGGGTTCCAACACAGGAAAAGAAGGCTTCAACATCTATGGCTGTAATACCTGTAGGAGTTCTGATGGCAGGAGAAACTGCCACTCTCACAGGAGAGTCCATTGGAGGTGGCCCTGGGGTCCTAGAATGTACACAAGCCCACCCACCTGGGAATCAGCATCAGAGCAGCACCAGAAGGGCCCAACTTGCTTGTGGGTAGCAGGGAAAGTGACCGAAAGCTGGGTGAGAGCCAAGCAAGTGGCATTGTTCCCTCTCTGACCTCTCTGCCACATACAGTACTAAAACTCAGCAAAGTGGGCTGCTACACCTGATAAATACTTAAGCCTCTGTACTCCAAAATGTAACAGGTGCTCCAAGACAAAGAAATGTGGCCCAAATGAAAGAACAGATAAAAACTTCAGGAAAAAAAAACTAAGCCACAAGGTGATAGCCAGCCTATCAGATGGACAGTTCAAAACACTGGTAATCAGGATGCTCAGAGAAATTAATGAGAGCAGACACAAAATAGAGGAAGAAGTGAAGGCTATACAAAGTGAAATAAAGGAAAATATACAGAGATACTATGCAGAAGAAAGAATGAAGGAACTACTGCCTTCGTGACCCCATGAATGGATCTGGCAAGCATTATGTTAAGTGAAATAAGCCAGGCAGTGAAAGACAATTACCATATCAACTCACCTATAAGTGGAACCTAATTAACAAAACAACAAGGAAGGAAAATATAGCCAGAGACATTGAAATAAAGAATGAATTGACAGTAAACCAACAGGAGGGGGGAGAGGGACCATGGGGGAAAGTAGAGGAAGAGTCATCAAGGAACATGTTTAAACTACACATGGACAAAACCAAAGGGGGTAGGATTGAGGATTGGAGGTGGGGATGGGTGGGGTGGGAGGAGTAGCAAGGGGAAAATGGAGAAAACTGTACTTGAACAAGAATTAAAAAAAAAGAAAAAGAAAATATAAAGAGAACCAACAGTGAAGGGAAGGAAACTGGGACTCAGATCAATGATTTGAAACAAAAGGAAGAAATAAACATTCAATCAGAACAGAGTGAAGAGACAAGCATTCAAAAAAATGAGAGGCTTAGGAACCTCAGGGACAACCTTAAAAGTCCAAACATCCAAGCCCTGGCTGGCATAGCTCAGTGGATTGAGCGCGGGCTGTGAACCAAAGCATCGCAGGTTTGATTCCCAGTCAGGGCACATGCCTGGGTTGCAGGCCATGGCCTCCAGCAACCGCACATTGATGTTTCTCTCTCTCTCTCTTTCTCCCTCCCTTTCCTCTCTAAAAATAAATAAATATTTTTTTAAAAAGTTCAAACATCCAAATCATAGGGGTCCCAAAAGGAGAAGGAAAAGAGCAAGAAATTGAAAACTTATTTGAAAACATAATGAATGAGAACTTCCTCAATCTGGTGAAGGAAATAGACTTCCAAGAAGTCCAGGAAGCCCAGAGAGTCCCAAAGAAGTTGGACCCAAGGAAGCACACACCAAGGCACATCATAATTACATTACCCTAGATTAAAGAGAAGAAGAGAATCTTAAAAGCAGCAAGAGAAAAGGAGGCAGTTACCTACAAAGGAGTTCCCATAAGAATATCAGCTGATTTCTCAAAAGAAACCTTATATGCAAGAAGGGGCTTGAAATAAGTATTTGAAGTCATGAAAAGCAAGGGCCTATAGCCAAGACTACTCTATTATGCAAAGCTATCATTTAGAATGGAAGGGCAGATAAAGTGCTTCCCAGATAAGGTAAAATTAAAGGAATTCATTATCACCCAGCCCTTATTATATGAAATGTTAAAGGGACTTATCTAAGATCCAAAACTATGAACATTAAATGACAACAAATTCAAGACTATCAACTAAACCTAAAAAACAAACAAACAAACAAAACAAGCAAACAAGTAGAACAGGAACAGAATCAAAGAAATGGAGATCATATGGAGGCTTATCAGTGACAAACAGGAGTGGGGAGAATGGGGGAAAGGTACAGGGAATAATAAGCATGATTGGTAAGTACAATAAAAACAAGGGATGTTAAGAATAGCATAAGAAATGGAGAAGTCAAAGAACTTATGTGTATGACCCACTGACATGAACTAAGGGAGTGGGAATTCTGGTGGGAGGGGCTGTGCAGGGCAGAGCGGGATAAAGGGGAGAAAAAATGGGATAACTGTCATAGCAAAATCCACAAAACATACTTTAAAACTTCAAAGAAGATTTGGCAATTTTGAATAAAGCTGCTATAAACATAAAATAAATAAAATATGTAAATGTACATGTAGATACATGTATAGTTATCAGTGTCCATGAGATATACTTTTTCAGAATATTACATTTCTAGCTATATAAGCATCTTAGTTTAATATGTATTTTAAACTATTTTATGCAGCAGACATATAAAGAAGTGTAAATATTCCTTTTTAATAAAAGAAGTTTTCAATTCACAAAGATAAGTTTAGTTTGAACATTTTAAAATAATCTTTTCTTCACAAAACAAAATGATTAAAGTTTGTAAAGTCCCTTTTTACTTTTGTATGGCCCCTGAGTGATATGTGGGCATTGAGTCTGTTACCCTCAGTAGGAAGAAACTTCTTAAACCTAATTTAGATAATTTTCCAGATGGTAGATTCAGGTGGTTCAATTATGGAAGTAAAATGCCTGGAGGACATCACTCAACACTGCACTTCCTTAAACCTTTTCCTTTATCCCTGTCAAATCCTGAATCATTAGCTTCAATGGGCTATTCTGATGCTCTTATAAAGGCTAATTGACAAGAACACAGAAATGGTAGGAAATCAGTTCCAACACTTAAAGAAACTGTTTATGAAGTTCTTCTCTGACTGAATATTATTCCTAGAATAAGAAAGTAAGAGAATGTGCTTGTAAATGCAAATAATGGATTTCTAGACTCCTTCACACATTGAAAAGAGACAAGTTTGAGTTAAGAGAAATCTTCATTGTAATTTTTCTTCCAGAAACAATAATCACTTATGTTTACATATATTTATAATTTCACAGCATTTCCCAACCTATTGTCTTTTAGGGATTTCACAATTCTATGAAATAGGAAAGATATGTACTTTTCCTCATTCTGTAGATAATGAAGCTGCAGCTCACTTGGGTCACACTACAAGTAAGTGATCGAACCAGAATCAAAATGCCCCTAATTCAGTACTCTTTCCTATGACTCACAGTGGTTCTTTTAGTTGTAATTCAGCTACAGGATAGTATAGCTATACTGGGCAAGGATTGCATGCAAATGCACAGGAAGTAAGAACCGAAATTGTCAGAGAACTGACCTTAGCACATTCTTGACTCTCCTTCATGGTCAAATCCCCTTTCAAATGCCCTGAGTTCTATAATCAGATCTGTATTTTTAAATTTATTTATTTTTTGTTTTTTTTAGCATTGTTCAAGTACAGTTGTCTCCATTTTCCCACCACCACTCTCCCTGCCCCACCTGCCCCCACCCTCAATCCCACCACTGTTTGGCTTTGTCCATGGGTCCTTCATGCATGTTCTTTCATGACCCTTCCCATTGTTACCCCCATTATCCTTCCCCCCACCATGGTTACTGTCAGTTTGTTTTTTATTTCAATGCATCTGGTTGTAGTTTTCTTGCATGTTTGCTTTATTGATTAGATTCCACTTACAGGAGAGGTCATATTGTATTTGTCCCTCACCACCTGGCTTATTCCACTTAGCATAATGCTCTCCAGTTCCATCCATGTTGTTGAAAAGGGTAAGAGCTCCTTCTTTCTCTCTGCTGTGTAAAAATCCATTGTATAAATGTACCATGGTTTTGGGATCCATTCATTTACTGATGGGCACTTAGGTTGCTTCTAGCACTTGGCTAGTGTAAATTGTGCTGCTATGAACAATAGAATGTATAGGTTCTTTTGGATTGGTGTTTCAGAGCTCTTAGGGTATAATCCCAGCAGTGCAATTGCTGGATCAAAAGGCAGTTCCATTTTTAGTATTCTGAATAAATTCCATACTGTTTTCCACAGTGGCTGCACCAGTCTACATTCCCACCAACAGTGCAATAGGTTTCCCTTTTCTCCACATCCTCTCCAACACGTGTTTGTTGATTTGTTTATGATGGCCATTCTGACCAGTGTGAAGTGGTATCTCATTGTGGCTTTAATTTGGATCTCTGTGATGGCTAGTGATGCTCAGCATCTTTTCATATGTCTCTGGGCCCTCTGTATGTCCTCCTTAGAGAAGTGTCTGTTCAAGCCCTTTGCCCATTTTTTTATTGTGTTTTTTGTCTTCCTGGAGTTGAGTCGTGTGAGTTTTTTATATATTTTGGAGATAAAACCCTTGTCTGATGTATCATTGGCAGATATGTTTTCCCATATAGTTGGTTCTCTTTTCATTTTAATGCTGTTTTCTTTTTTTAAAATATATTTTATTGATTATGCTATTACAGTTGTCCCATTTCCCCCTTCTCTCCCCTCCACCCTGTACCCCCCTCCCACCCACGTTTCCCCCCTTTAGTTCATGTCCATGTGTCATACTTATGAGTTCTTTAGCTTCTACATTTCCCATACTATTCTTACCCTTCCCCTATCTATTTTCAACCTACATTCTATGCTACTTATTCTCTATACCTTTTCCCCCTCTCTCCTCCTCCCACCCCCCTGCTGCTAACCCTCCATGTACCCTCCATTTCTGTGGTTCTGTTCCTGTTCTAGTTGTTTACTTAGTTTCTTTTGGTTTTGCTCTAGGTGTGATTGTTAATAATTGTGAGTTTGCTGCCCTTTTACTATACATGTCTTTTCTTTATCTTCTTTTCTTAGATAAGTCCCTTTAGCATTTCATAAAATAAGGGCTTGGTGATGATGAACTCCTTTAACTTGACCTTATCTGAGAAGCATTTTATCTGCCCTTCCATTCTAAATGAGAGCTTTGCTGGATAGAGCAATCTGGGATGTAGGTCCTTGTCTTTCATGACTTGGAATATTTCTTTCCAGCCCCTTCTTGCCTGTAAGGTCTCTTTTGAGAAATCAGCTGACAGTCTAATGGGAACTCCTTTGTAGGTTACTGTCCCCTTATCTCTTGCTGCTTCTAGGATTCTCTCCTTTGTTTTTACCTTGGCTAATGTAATTATGATGTGCCTTGGTGTGTTCCTTCTTGGGTCCAACTTCTTTGGGGCTCTCTGAGCTTCTTGGATTTCATGGAAGACTGTTCCCTTTGCCAGATTGGGGAAGCTCTCCTTTATTATTTGTTCAAATATGTGCTCAATTTGTTGCTTTTCCCCTTCCAATTCTGGTACCCCTATAATTCTGATATTGGAACTTTTAAAGGTGTCCTGGAAGCTCTTAAGCTTTTCCTCGATTTTTTGAATTCTTATTTCATCATGCTTTCCTGCTTGTTTGATTCTATCTTCCTTCTGGTCCACTGTATTGTTTTGAGACTCAGATTCCTTCCTTTCACTATTGGCTCTCCTCCGCGTATCTTCCTGCGTCTCTTTTATGGTAACCTGCATCCTTTCATCTAAATTGCGCCCAAAATCAACCAGTTCCGTGAGCTTTCTGATCACCAGTGTTTTGAACTGCGCATTTGATAGATTGGCTATTTCTTGGTCGCTCAAAAGGATGAGTCCTGAGATTTGGCTTTCCTCTGCTCAGGGGAGAGAGTCCTGACCGATCTTTGGAGTGGAAAGGCAAGCAACCAACATATTTCAGCATTTTTGAGAACGGAGGACCAAGGATTGTGGCAGAACCGAAAGAACAGGGAACGGATCCTAGGAGGAGTGCTGCATCAAGACAAAAAAGAATAGGTGGAGGAGGTGAACACCAGGATACCCACTGGAAGAGGAAACCCAACAACTAAGGAACCACTAACAGATAACAGCAGAAGAAGGTGAAGGAGGGAGTAGTAACCACACAAACCTCAATCCAGGGCTTATCTGGAAATACAACTAAACAGTAGAGACAGTACCCAATACAAACAACTGAACAAGATTTCTTTAAACATTGTACACACAGAAGAACCAGCCTCAACACAACCTGCCCTCACCAGCACTCAAAATACAGAAGGTGGTGGAAAGAGTGACCCACGTTTAACCAGCTGGCAGGAAGGAACCACCAAATAAAGACTCAACAACAATCAAAACCCAAAGGCAAACGCAAAGCCAACTTAAACAACAGCCCAAGACCAGCGAGCTTGGGGGGTCAAGGAAACAGCACCACTGAAACTCACTGCTACTCTACTAAAGAAGTTCACATCATAAACCGAGGGAGCCAGAACAGATCAATATAAGAAGCTGAGGTGAACAAGAAGAGTCTCACAAACAATGGGAAGACAAAGAAATACTCCCCAAATGAAAGGAAAGGAGGAAGCCTCAAAAAGAATGCTAAATGAAACAGAGGCAATTCAACTATCAGATATTGAATTCAAAGCAGTGATTGTCAGGAAGCTCAATGAGCTCACAATGAGCTACGAGAAACTACAGGGAAGCTACAATGAACTCAATGAAAACTACATCAGCATAAAAAAGAAAATAGAAACTCTCAACAAGGGCCAAGAGGAAATGAAGAATACAATGTCTGAACTGAAGAACACAGTAGAAGGAATGAAAAGCAGGATCGATGAAGCAGAAGATCGGATCAGCGAGCTAGAGGACAAAATAGAAGAAAACACCCAGAAAGAGCAAGAAAGGGAAAAGAGGCTCAGAAAGAATGAAGAGGGATTAAGAGAAATGCAAGACAATATGAAACGTAATAATATCCGTATAATAGGGATACCAGAAGGAGAAGAAGAAGAACAAGGGATAGAAAACCTGGTTGAACAAGTGATGATGGAAAACTTCCCTAATTTGATGAGACAAAAAGTCACACAAATCCAGGAAACACAGAGAGTCCCAATCAAGAGGAACCCAAGGAGGCCCACCTCAAGACACATCATAATTAAAATGGCAAAATTTCAAGACAAAGAGAGAATCTTAAAGGCAGCAAGGGAGAAGAAGGAAGTAACATACAAGGGGGCCCCAATAAGGCTAACAGCTGACTTCTCAATGGAAACATTCCAAGCCAGAAGAGAATGACAAGAAATAATCCAAGTAATGAGAACCAGAGGCCTGCAACCACGACTACTTTACCCAGCAAGGCACTCAATTAAGATAGAAGGCCAAATTAGAAGCTTCTCAGACAAAAGAAGTCTAAAAGAATACACCTCCACTAAACCAGCTCTGCAAGAGATGCTGAAGGGACTGCTTTAAGGAAAGAAAGGAAAAGAGAGAGTGAGAGAGGATCACACGTACATAAAAGGCAATGAATAAGTACCTATCAATAATAACCTTAAACGTAAATGGTCTAAACGCTCCAATCAAAAGACATAGAATAGCTGATTGGATAAGAAAACATGACCCACACATATGCTGTCTACAAGGGACCCACCTCAGGATAAAAGATCTGCACAGGTTGAAAGTGAAGGGCTGGAAACAAATTTTCCAAGCAAATGGACAGGAGAAAAAAGCCAGGGTAGCAATACTCATATCTGACAAAATAGACTTCCAAAGAAGATCCATAAAGAGAGACCCAGAAGGTCATTTCATAATACTCAAGGAAAGAATTCACCAAGAAGACATAAACATAGTAAATATATATGCACCCAACATAGGAGCACCTAAATACATAAAGAAAATCTTAGAGGACTTCAAGAAAGATATGGACAGCAACACAATTATTGTGGGGGATTTTAACACCTCTCTATCAAAAATGGACAGATCTTCCAAACAAAACATCAACAAAGATATTGTGGCATTGAACAATACCCTAAATGAACTGGGCTTTACTGATATTTACAGAACCCTCCATTCCAAAGAAGCTAAATACACATTTTTTTCAAATGTACATGGAACATTTTCAAAGATTGACCACATGATAGGACACAGAACAAGCCTCAACAATTTCAAAAAAAAATTGAAATCATACCAAGCAATTTCTCGGATCACAAGGGACTGAAACTGGAAACCAACCCCAAGGAAAAAAACCCAAAACACTCAAATTCATGGAGATTAAACAGCATGCTATTAAACAATGAATGGGTCAAGAATGATATTAGGGAAGAAATCAAACGGTTTTTGGAAATAAATGAAAATGAACTCACAACAACCCAAAACTTATGGGACACAGCCAAGGCAGTCCTGAGAGGGAAGATCATAGTGATACAGGCCCACCTAAAAAAGTTAGAAACATTTCAAACAAACAACCTAACCCTACGTCTACAAGAACTCGAGGAACAACAACAAAGACAGCCCAGAGCAAGAAGAAGGAAGGAAATAACCAAGATCAGAGCAGAATTAAATGGCATAGAGACTAAAAACACAATTCTAAAGATCAATGAATCCAAGAGTTGGTTCTTTGAAAAGATAAACAAAATCGACAAGCCTTTAAGCAGACTCATCAAGAAAAAAAGAGAGAAAACCCAAATAAACACAATCAGAAATGAAAGAGGAGAGATTACAACAGATACCACAGAAATACAAAGGATTGTAACAAATTACTACAAAGAGCTGTATGCCAAGAAATTTGAAAACCTAGATGCAATGGACAAATTTCTAGAAAAATATAACCTTCCAAAACTCAATAAAATGGAAGCAGAAAGCCTCAACAAACCAATAACAGCAAAAGAAATCGCAGCAGTAATCCAAAAACTCCCAACACACAAAAGCCCTGGACCAGATGGTTTCACAGGAGAATTCTACAAAGCATTTAAGGAAGAACTAACACCTATCCTTCACAGACTATTTCAAAAAATCCAAAAAGATGGAAGACTCCCAAACTCTTTTTATGAGGCCAACATCGTAATTCCAAAACCAGATAAA